>NC_060215.1:153840000-154067500 GCF_021130785.1 Homalodisca vitripennis
CGTTACACGTATTATCCGACCCCAGGCCCCCGAGATGGATGTTGAAAAAAGTCGGGTATAAGAAAGATTTTATGATTAGTTAAATTCGGAGATGAGGTTTGAAAATTTAATGTTCACAGCTTTATCCGTTCTCGAGAATGTTGAGGGTCGCAATGTTCGCCAACGCTCAGACTAAGTATGTATAATGATGTATACAAATAATCCATGGATTTCGTAGAAAAATTAAGTGATGTGTTCGCAAAATTTTAAGTCAAGAAGAATTTGGTGATACTAAAGTCGGAGGTTGGTTTTGCCAGGAAGTAAAAAGTAGACTTAATTTGCCGGATTTATCCAGACTTTGAGGCCGTTTTGTGGCTTAACCGTTAGAGATATGAAAAAGGTTACAAAAGCTTTCTTGTTGGAAATTCGATTTTGTTTTTTCATGTGCTATTGTATTTGAGATAGAACCTTTGGTTTATTCAGTGCAGAGGTTTGGAGAAAAGAGTGCACTGGCCAGATATTGTGAATTGTTTAATTGAAATGAAATTAAAAACCAACCAAATTTCAAATACTTTCGAGCTTTTGTCATATTCTAAGGTGCGATTGTCCCAAATTTGTAATTTCTGCGATACCAGGAAGTGGTTTAGATTCTGTATACTGAAGTCTGCTCCGCAGGGCGTGATGAGACAAGCTGTTTTATTAACCGAAGGCTACTTAATGTAAGTCAGTGATCTTTATCAGATTATTAAGTTGATCAGATAGTTTAATTTACTCAGGAGTTTATCCAGTCCATTCTCGGGAGGGATGATTAATGTTATCGCGGGTTAAAAGAATTTAAAACTCTATAAATTGCAATTCACAACAAAGATTTTGTTATTTTGTTATTGAGAGCGTTTTATAGGCTTTCTGAATTATATATGACAAAAAGCTGCTGGACCTTTTTGATAGATACCATCATATTATAGTTATAGAACATTTAAGATTCAAGACCAATGGTTCGGCCGCTAAACCCTCCAGACACAAAATTCCCACGCAAAATAGTATTCCCATTAAACTGCGTTTTGCTGCCAAACTATTCAGGATGGGGCTTCTTGTGCAGATCGCGTGAGTCCCTAATTCCAGTTGAAAATTGTTTTTGCTACGACCAACGGTTTGGCTGCGGTTGAGCCCGGAAACTAAACTTCTGTTCAAAAATTACAAACATTTTGCACATAATCGCGTTTTGCGGCCAAACCTATGGAGATATAGCAAAACGTTACTGGCGCTTTTCTGTAGACCACGTAGTTTGCTACTTTGCTGTTTCAATTAGATTTGAGCTACAACCCAACCGTTCGGCCGCTATCGAGCTGGAAACATTATTTTAGACAAACAAATTATGTCGCATAGGAGATAGAAGATAAGGTCACCGAAACTTTTTGTAGTTCACTTTATGACTGACTAAACATTTTTCGTCAGATTCGAGCTAGCTCTAACGGTTGACCCGATGTAGTACTTTACACAAAGGGCCTGCCAGGGTGAAAAATGCGCGTTTTTACGAATTATTTTTAGGGGTTTAAAAGTAAAAATTCCGGATTTTCATACGTTTTCTGTGGGTTATATTGCAAAAGATTCTTGCGTGCCAAATTTCAAGTCACCAGAATTTCTTGAAGTATGTTAGGATTTGTATCTACGGAACAGTCGGTTTCACATGCGGCTGTATATAGTATAGGATATCTGATATTAGTGTTGTATTATCTATTCCAATTCACCGGGAAAGCCTTGTGTGATAACTTTGTCACTGCTTCCTCATATCGTTTGTGGAAGGTTTTACAAGATAAACTAATAAATATTCACAAGCGCGATCGCTTTGTGGTTGAAGTCAGTAACTTTCTGGTGCGGACTCGGCGAGCTGACGGCTAGTGGTTCTTGTGGTCACACTCGGGGTAACTGCTTGTAGTGATGTTACATTCATTATGTAATTAATTTTTATACGTAACGACAGCTCAATATGTCAATTTAAATTTCGTGATAGGAATTACTATATCACTTTTTTAAAATTAATGTTTACAGCCTAAGTGGAAGCGAGCACTTTTAAGCCCTTTCTTCTCCACGTTATTAAATACATTTTTCATTACTAACAAATTTTCTCTAAAAGTAAACTTATTATATAGTTGTACTATCAGTAAAAGTATTTTGCATTAAAAATACAAATTATTTCACTGCTGTTTTATCAGCTTGACATGGTAAAATAAAATAATAAATTTTTTTGTTAATTTTAAAGCTTTTTATCATTTATATTTCTTTCTTAATTAATATTTAATAATAATGTAAAAAAAAAATTTTAGAAAATTATGTAGATAAGGGGAGGAAATAGCATAGTTGTGTGATATAGAAGATATGAATAACGCAAGTTTTATTAGTAAATTATGAAGGAAGAAAATGCTTTGGAGAATAATATTAATAAATTTATTAAAGTTAAAGAATAATGTTGGAATAAATACTAAAAAACCAGTGGCTAATAGAAACTTCAATAAGTATTTAATATACTAATGAACCAGTTTAGTAAAATAGTGAAAGAAAATAGTTAGTATAAATATTTACTTTCTATAAATTATATGTAGCGTTTTTTAGCAATGTTATGTCCATCATTTAGATAACTGTGTTTTATATATATATATATATATATATATATATATATATATATATATATATAACAAACTAAACGGAGTTGGTAAAACGGTTAGAATTAATTAATAAATAACAAAAACTTCTAACCTGTAGATGCTTTTAGCTTTTTGCCAGAATCAGTAAATAAACCTCAAAATAACTCCCTGAATTATAAGTAGAGCACTTAGTATTAACAATCTAGCGCTCGTGGTAAAAACAATGTTCCGTATGCCCTTTGATCTGTCATACATCAAGCCTATAAATCGCTGTTAAATGGAAAACTTTAACAGACAGATTACTAGAGTACTGGTCACTCTCCAACAGATTCTTGCTTGATTCAAAAAGTGGCAGACATATTATGACCTATATCGATGATGACAGACTAGTCAAAGGTTTTAATCAAGATTAACTATATAACAATAGTAGCTTCAATAAAATACGTGACCCGTAAAAAGTATAGCCGAGAAAATCACATTACATTATTCTTCAAAACAATAATGATAGGAACTTAATAGGACGAAATTCAACTTACCGTTAGTCAGTGAATTGTATTATTGTCGAACAGAAATACAGATAAAAATTGTTGGCGAACAGACATTTTGAATTCAGATAATGCACTAATGGGCTTGTTCAGTGTTTCGAGCGAAGTAAAAATAATAACTCATAAACACTATTGGATTATTCATAAGCATTTCGATCTAATGGGTTTTCGAGTTGAGTTTCGAGGTCTAACTTATACATGTAAGGATATGACATGAACTTATTTATAATCTTATCTAGTCTACCTAATCGTACAGCATCTTTCTCTCTTAAGGAATCTCCTAGGGGCCAATGTTGTTTAATTTGTGAAAATCTAACCTCTCTAATTGTGTATATAAATGACTATCAGATGTATTTGCCTTACCATCCAGAACTCACTGGAGTGAGTTATTTAGCTATAAATTACTTGTGCTCATAAACCTAGTTATTCAACAGTCAATACCGCATGGCTAAAAATTTAGTATTGTAAAGATACATCAGATATCAACAACATTATTTTTATTACCGAGTCACTGTGTTTTTATCGAGCTATTAACAGGCTTAAATGTCTAACTAGAAAGGATTCAGGTCTACTTTAACATAGTATATAATGCTTCAATTTCGTGTAGACTTAAAATTTAATTCCAATAAAGGTTGAACATTATAGATTTATACCACTTTATATGATTTGACAACAACATATTCCTATAGCAAAAATGTCCATATGCTTCCTAATGATACAAATTACTCCGATGTATCATACGTAAAGGTAGAGAGCTGAGATTCCCTGTACTTGTGTGATTACGGAATGATGTATTTCTCAGCACCTACTATAACAAATTGTTTGACTTCCGCCTAATGAGGATGAATGTGAGCAGGCTAGCCTTCCCTACTTCAATCCCAACAAATTACTCCGATGTATCATACGTAAAGGTATAGAGCTGAGATTCCCTGTACTTGTGCGATTACGGAATGATGTATTTCTCAGCACCTACTATAACAAATTGTTTGACTTCCGCCTAATGAGGATGAATGTGAGCAGGCTAGCCTTCCCTACTTCAATCCCAACAAATTACTCCGATGTATCATACGTAAAGGTATAGAGCTGAGATTCCCTGTACTTGTGCGATTACGGAATGATGTATTTCTCAGCACCTACCATAATACATTGTAGCACTTCCGCCTAATGAGGATGAATGTGAGCAGGCTAGCCTTCCCTACTTCAATCCCAACATATTACTCCGATGTATCATACATAAAGGTATAGAGCTGAGATTCCCTGTACTTGTGTGATTACGGAATGATGTATTTCTCAGCACCTACCATAACAAATTGTTTGACTTCCGCCTAATGAGGATGAATGTGAGCAGGCTAGCCTTCCCTACTTCAATCCCAACAAATTACTCCGATGTATCATACGTAAAGGTATAGAGCTGAGATTCCCTGTACTTGTGTGATTACGGAATGATGTATTTCTCAGCACCTACCATAACAAATTGTTTGACTTCCGCCTAATGAGGATGAATGTGAGCAGGCTAGCCTTCCCTACTTCAATCCCAACAAATTACTCCGATGTATCATACGTAAAGGTATAGAGCTGAGATTCCCTGTACTTGTGCGATTACGGAATGATGTATTTCTCAGCACCTACCATAACAAATTGTTTGACTTCCGCCTAATGAGGATGAATGTAAGAAGGCAAGCCTCTCCTACTTCAATCCCAACATATTACTCCGATGTATCATACGTAAAGGTAGAGAGCTGAGATTCCCTGTACTTGTGCGATTACGGAATGATGTATTTCTCAGCACCTACCATAACAAATTGTTTGACTTCCGCCTAATGAGGATGAATGTGAGCATGCTAGCCTTCCCTACTTCAATCCCAACAAATTACTCCGATGTATCATACGTAAAGGTATAGAGCTGAGATTCCCTGTACTTGTGTGATTACGGAATGATGTATTTCTCAGCACCTACCATAACAAATTGTTTGACTTCCGCCTAATGAGGATGAATGTGAGCAGGCTAGCCTTCCCTACTTCAATCCCAACAAATTACTCCGATGTATCATACGTAAAGGTATAGAGCTGAGATTCCCTGTACTTGTGCGATTACGGAATGATGTATTTCTCAGCACCTACCATAACAAATTGTTTGACTTCCGCCTAATGAGGATGAATGTAAGAAGGCAAGCCTCTCCTACTTCAATCCCAACATATTACTCCGATGTATCATACGTAAAGGTAGAGAGCTGAGATTCCCTGTACTTGTGCGATTACGGAATGATGTATTTCTCAGCACCTACCATAACAAATTGTTTGACTTCCGCCTAATGAGGATGAATGTGAGCAGGCTAGCCTTCCCTACTTCAATCCCAACAAATTACTCCGATGTATCATACGTAAAGGTATAGAGCTGAGATTCCCTGTACTTGTGCGATTACGGAATGATGTATTTCTCAGCACCTACCATAACAAATTGTTTGACTTCCGCCTAATGAGGATGAATGTGAGCAGGCTAGCCTTCCCTACTTCAATCCCAACAAATTCCTCCGATGTATCATACGTAAAGGTATAGAGCTGAGATTCCCTGTACTTGTGTGATTACGGAATGATGTATTTCTCAGCACCTACCATAACAAATTGTTTGACTTCCGCCTAATGAGGATGAATGTGAGCAGGCTAGCCTTCCCTACTTCAATCCCAACAAATTACTCCGATGTATCATACGTAAAGGTAGAGAGCTGAGATTCCCTGTACTTGTGTGATTACGGAATGATGTATTTCTCAGCACCTACCATAACAAATTGTTTGACTTCCGCCTAATGAGGATGAATGTGAGCAGGCTAGCCTTCCCTACTTCAATCCCAACAAATTACTCCGATGTATCATACGTAAAGGTATAGAGCTGAGATTCCCTGTACTTGTGCGATTACGGAATGATTTATTTCTCAGCACCTACCATAACAAATTGTTTGACTTCCGCCTAATGAGGATGAATGTGAGCAGGCAAGCCTCTCCTACTTCAATCCCAACATATTACTCCGATGTATCATACGTAAAGGTAGAGAGCTGAGATTCCCTGTACTTGTGCGATTACGGAATGATGTATTTCTCAGCACCTACCATAACAAATTGTTTGACTTCCGCCTAATGAGGATGAATGTGAGCAGGCTAGCCTTCCCTATATCAATCCCAACAAATTACTCCGATGTATCATACGTAAAGGTATAGAGCTGAGATTCCCTGTACTTGTTCGATTACGGAATGATGTATTTCTCAGCACCTACCATAACAAATTGTTTGACTTCCGCCTAATGAGGATGAATGTGAGCAGGCTAGCCTTCCCTACTTCAATCCCAACAAATTACTCCGATGTATCATACGTAAAGGTATAGAGCTGAGATTCCCTGTACTTGTGCGATTACGGAATGATGTATTTCTCAGCAACTACCATAACAAATTGTTTGACTTCCGCCTAATGAGGATGAATGTGAGCAGGCTAGCCTTCCCTACTTCAATCCCAACAAATTACTCCGATGTATCATACGTAAAGGTATAGAGCTGAGATTCCCTGTACTTGTGCGATTACGGAATGATGTATTTCTCAGCACCTACCATAATACATTGTAGCACTTCCGCCTAATGAGGATGAATGTGAGCAGGCTAGCCTTCCCTACTTCAATCCCAACAAATTACTACTCCGATGTATCATACGTAAAGGTATAGAGCTGAGATTCCCTGTACTTGTGTGATTACGGAATGATGTATTTCTCAGCACCTACCATAACAAATTGTTTGACTTCCACCTAATGAGGATGAATGTGAGCAGGCTAGCCTTCCCTACTTCAATCCCAACAAATTACTCCGATGTATCATACGTAAAGGTATAGAGCTGAGATTCCCTGTACTTGTGTGATTACGGAATGATTTATTTCTCAGCACCTACCATAACAAATTGTTTGACTTCCGCCTAATGAGGATGAATGTGAGCAGGCTAGCCTTCCCTACTTCAATCCCAACAAATTACTCCGATGTATCATACGTAAAGGTATAGAGCTGAGATTCCCTGTACTTGTGTGATTACGGAATGATGTATTTCTCAGCACCTACCATAACAAATTGTTTGACTTCCGCCTAATGAGGATGAATGTGAGCAGGCTAGCCTTCCCTACTTCAATCCCAACAAATTACTCCGATGTATCATACGTAAAGGTATAGAGCTGAGATTCCCTGTACTTGTGTGATTACGGAATGATGTATTTCTCAACACCTACCATAACAAATTGTTTGACTTCCGCCTAATGAGGATGAATGTGAGCAGGCTAGCCTTCCCTACTTCAATCCCAACAAATTACTCCGATGTATCATACGTAAAGGTAGAGAGCTGAGATTCCCTGTACTTGTGTGATTACGGAATGATGTATTTCTTAGCACATACCATGACAAATTGTTTAACTTCCGCCTAATGAGGATGAATGTGAGCAGGCAAGTCTCTCCGACTTCATCCCAAATTTCTTGTTCGTCTGCACGTGTTTCATTCCTTTAACCCCTAGATTTGGAGATTTTTTCTGATATAATATAACTATTGTATTCGTACTTTATTTAATATTTGTTTATATTATTATTTTTTAAATTGCAATGTCTATTAGACAGAGATAATTCATGAGTTTTGTATGTGGCCGAAGTTTTTATTCCAAATATCACTTAATGTTCCCCTCTGTCTTACTAGCTACTGCTTATACGCCTACTTTAGAAACTGCCAAAATTATATTGAGATATTTTACACAAAACAGTATGCACGTGCATTCTTACAGCATCCAGAGAACCTTATAAATAAACCATACAATTTACAAGAACATAACGCGTTTCAGACTAAAGACTTCCAATCTAATCGTTTAGTTTGATTACAATAAAATAAAAAAGATTCTATAAAGCTAGTCACATTTAAGTTAGTTCTGTTTGAATGTTTAATTGAGCTTCCTTCCACCTTTCTTTTATTTCAGCGTCTGGTGTCTGACACTGTCTCAGACGTGACTTCCTAGATTAAATACACCTAGATTAATATTTATTGTTGTATTTTGTAGTATAGGTGTCACTGATGCTGGAACGATGTAAGTTTCATTTTGAACTTCATCTTAGCTGACAGTATTTAGATCTCTTCAGGCGAACATGACTCCAGATTCTCTAGTAGTCAAGTCTGGCATACCAGACACTGCAATTAAAGGAAGGTGAACTAGAGCTAAATTTAACATTCAAATTGATTTTATCCTTCCTCTTGTAGCTTTTGTAAGTGTAGTTATGTTTATACCTTCAACGTTTTGAACTCCAAAGTTCTTTTATAAAAGTGAACCACTATTACTTATCAAACTAATACGTTAAAAAATACAGATTGTATACGTTATTGCTATAAAAGATAATTATTAATAAAAATATTTTTATACTCTAGCCTTAAGTGGGCTTAGTGATCGTAATGGACAAAGTTTTAACAATAAGATAATTTAAAAATAAAGACTTTTTTACGTAATAAATAATAATAATAATTATTATTTTTACTATTTCATATTTCAAAAGCATTCCAGCTTCAAAGAATTCTTTTCAGCTCCAACACATTTATTTTAATTTTCTTAAGCCGATTTACATATATGACGCATTTAACAGGTGCTGTTGAAAACACCTTGAGAATAGTTTCAAAATTTGTACTTTTAATTTATATAAATTACGTTTTATAGCAGTTTACTGTTTAAATGTGTTTGGTAAATCATTACTGGTATATTTATAACCTACTAATATAAATCCATGTAGTAATATATAATCCCCTTGAGTGTAAGTTTCTAATTTTCTTTTTCAATGACTAGGCATTACGTTAACACATTATCCGTTACAAGAGACTTTATAATACACTCACACTCAAAACTAACGCAGGCTCATTATTTCATCAAAAACAACGAAGTAAAAAATAATCGAGTATTATTTTGATTTTAATTGTTTGTTTTAGCCTCCAAGAATACCATATCAGATATATCAGACATAAGTAAACGATTTTTATATCAGTTATAGCCATTATTGGTCACTCGAAAATATTGCCCTTCCTAGTGTGTAGCGTTTTTAAAGCTACATTGATTTATTTTTATAATTAAAACTTAAATTAAATAAAAATTTTGGGATCGAAATATTGGGACTTAATTTTAGATTAGATTGTGAAATGTCAGGGTAAAATCGAACCTGTAATCCTTTGGCAAGTTAGCACTGGTAGTTTTAAATTGTTAGGAAGGCAGGTTGACTGCCTTGAATTGATTAGAACTTGTCTTATTGTGAGTATTGTTCTCCTGGTTTGATACAGCTGGACCAATGAGAGAGCTCCACGGATGTCCTGCAAAGGTGATTGGAAAGGGAAGTATTTAAGCGCCCGCTCATAATTTTCGCCCTTCTTTTGGTTATTTTCGTGAGTAAAGTTAATTGCAGTGCGCCGTTTTTCTTAAATTATTTCATTCCGCGAGTGATTTTGAGGTAAGCACCACTTTATTGTACGTTTTATTGAAATAGTCATCCTGATCGGATTTTAAATTAATTTTGTTGTCTTTTTTATAGGAAAAAATTAAATTTATAGAAACTACAGAGCAATCTGAATAACGTATTCTCGAAGAACAATAGAGCATAATAGAATCATACAAGTTACATTTGGTTCATGCTTGCAAGAGAAGTGAATTAAAATTTAACTTTGTTAATAACTTTAATTGAGATTTGAAAAGGTAGTAATTTATTAATATTTAACTGGAACTGTTTTATTGTGAATTATTAATTGAAAATTGATTGAACTTTAATAATTGTTAGAGAGAGACTTGTAATCTTAATTGCAGAGACTTGAAAGTTAAGGTTAAAATAGTGTAAAGAGAAGTTGAAATTCTTATTTTGAATCTTGAATGAACTTAGAAGTGAACATTTTTATTTTTATTATTTCCAAGTGGTATTTCATTCTTATTTTAAAACTTTATTATTTTATTTTAGAAGAGAGCTCTGATTTTTAGTTTGATATATTTGATTAATATTTTTATTTCTTGCCAAAGGAATTTTTAAATTTACAAAAAGGTTTGTCAATTCTTTGTGGAAAATAGAGTGATAAAAATTCTGAAACGTTGAACTTATTATTTTGCCAGTTAAAAATAAATCCATTGTTTTTATTTAGAACTGTCATTTTTATTTTAGACAAACCAGATAATATTTAATAGTTAACAAATTTAGTAATACATTGTACTTAATATTCACTAGAATCTTTACTAATCAAAAAATATTTTATATCGTCTTGGATGTATTATTGATGATTTAAATATTAATACTCTGGAATATTAATATCAACAATCCAAGTCGTTTTATAGTGCTACCTCCCAGCTGTATAATTGTATGGAAAAAATATAAAGAGGAATCTTTGGTCGAACTGTTTTGTATCAAGGGTAGTTTTTAGAAATACTTGTAAATTTTTGTTGATGATTCATTACATATACACAATATTTTACTCTCAATTACAGTTAAATTCAATATTTATTACTTATGAATATGATATTACTTCATTGTTGTTGTTTATTGCATCCAAATAACTTGATATTGCATTATTTATATGTTTTGTATTAAAAAAATATCACGTCGTACTTGGACTGTATTTTTAAAACATAAAGATTTTTATAAGAATATCTAAATAATCTATGTTTTTTTATATCTTCCATGTAACTATCGTTTATTGCGCAGTAGTTTGTCATTTATGGAAAATATATGAATTCCCAAACTTATTTAAAGCAATTTTTTATTTGAACGTCATAAGGTACTTCCTCACATATAATCATTAAAATTATCTTTAGAAAGAAGTTAGCTTGTAAAGCAAATAGTTATGACAAACGTGTAGTAAGGTATATGTGTTAGACATGCGTGAGTTAGGTACAAAATATTCCAAACAATTCTAATGCAGGCCCTAGTGAGAGCCTAGTTAGTTATAGGGAAAGATGGGCTGCCGCCGCTACTACTGACGCTAGTCCATCCCTCGACGAATCGTGTTTTTGAAAGTCAGAGATTCTCAAAATTGTATTGTAAAATAAAACATCACATTCCATAGGCAACAATGTTACTCAAATGAAAGACACGTGCAATGCCAACAGTATATTGCAGCCTGTGAATAGTTAACCATAGCCCGCTCTCGGCGTAAGCTGCAAGTGTTTGGAGTGCAATCAGGAGCGATCACGGCTCACTGGTCACCATTACTGTCCTGTGTGTGTGTGTGTGTGTGTGTGTGTGTGTGTGCGTGCGTGCGTGCGTGCGTGCGTGCGTGCGTGCGTGCGTGCGTGCGTGTGGCTTAGCGCCCATACAACGACTTCCTCGGTTATAGTCTTCAATGTGAGAATCAGGCCCATGTCATGATCTGACCCTCCCATTGTTTTTTAATAAAGTTAATGTTGTATATAGAAGGGTCTATTAAATCTTTCTAAGTTTAGTTGTTTATATTATCAATTCAAGTTATTAATATTTAATATTAACAATACATGTTTTTTTGTAATTTTAAAAATTAAAATATTAACGAAATTTAGTTTTTATGGAAAATCAGATTAATACAGACAAAGCCAACTAATTTTCGTTGAATCGATCCACTGACTCAATATATAGTGAGATGTAATATAATAAATAGACAGAAACGATAATTACTGTAAACCTTTCATTTATCACGAATATAAGTTTCAAAGACTTCAATATATGAGAGACAATGAATAAAAGTATGGATTGAAGTAAGAGAGAATTTCTCTTCCGGGAAATGAAGATTCAATTTACTTTAAGTACATTCATAATGGACAAATTGTTTACTAAATTGAATTCAGCGTTTAAAATTTAGGCTTCTAATATACGGTCTGTCAAAAACATAGAAACAGCTCTCTAAAATGTACTGTTGCATTGTCAAAACGACATAAGTTTCAGTCTTGGGGCTATGTATTAACTGTAAAAAATAATCAGAAATATCGTTAGTCTTTAAATACACGGTGCAGGTTTTCAAAAAAAGCACTATACATTTGTAACCAGTTCATACGTAAATATCAAAAAGCGGAACTTTCCCCATTAACATTTTATCTAATTCTTTATAAACTACTTATAAATTCTTCTTCAAGACGGGTTTAAATAGTATATACGAAATTCTCAAAATTGTATGGCTTGCAAAGTATACTTAATAAAACTCTGGCTGTAATTTGTTACTTTGACTTGTAATTTATTTTTGAAATAGATTCACAACATAATTTATTAACACTAAAACGTATAGTATTGCATGAATATCTTCAACAGATAAATTATTAAAATTTTGAATACATTTTACACGAATAATATAAATATATCATTATTTATTTTAATTGTGTAAATTATGTTTCGATGTAGTGCGAAGCAGAAGATTTGTATATTAATCATGACACAGACTAAGGAAGTTTAAGAACCATGATACCCTATTGAAATTACTTGGACAAGCATTATCATAAAACATGTCTAAGCCCAATACAATAGTTATATAACATAACATTAACAGAATTGGTTGTTATAGTATTATTTTAATTCTACGGACTGTTTACAAATGTATCAGTATTGTAACAACCTTACTATTATTATTGCTATTTTGAATAATAAACCTTTATCATCGTATCACTAAGGAGATGTCCGTCTGGAATTTCATGTTGAAACATTTTATTAAAGCTGAAAAATACCGTGTGTTATCGATACAAAAAACCTTGTAATTTTAGTTTAATTTGGTGGCGCACAGTACCAGTTTTGTGTGTCTTACGATTCTTGTAGTGAAGTCTGAATATTTAGCCGGAGGATCCTAATGTATAGTTTATTAATTATAAATTACTCTGTATGTATCAGGTTATTGCAGAAAAATATTACAGCACAAGTTAAACTGATTAGTGTTGTAACATTACACAACTTCCGATATACGAATTTGATGCCTGAGTCACTATCAATAGGGATGTCTAGTGATGGGGTAGTGGAAGTAAGCTGCTCAACATCTGTCGCTTCCCACCTGTGAGAGCTTTAAGTGTTCAGCATTACTTCGACAGTTAACAAGATCTACATTACGTTACTGTTACTTTGATATACACCTACAACCATGTAGGACTTACAACACGTCTACTGGTATCAATGTCGTGTCTACTTTACGGTCGTTCATAATTATTGTTGTAATATTACACAACTTCCAATATACGAATTTGATGCCTGAGTCACTATCAATAGGGATGTCTAATGATGGAGTAGTTGAAGTAAGCTGCTCAACATCTGTCGCTTCCCACCTGTGAGAGCTGTAAGTCTTCAGCATTACTTCGACAGTTAACAAGATCTACATCACGTTACTGTTACTTTGATATATGAGCCACCTAGAGAAGTTGATGGGGTAGTGGATTTAAGCTGCTCAGCATCTGTCGCTTCTCACCTGTGAGAGCTTTAAGTGTTCAGCATTACTTCGACAGTTAACAAGATCTACAACACGTTACTGTTACTTTGATATACACCTACAACAATGTAGGACTTACAACACATCTACTGGTATCAATGTCGTGTCTACTTTACGGTCGTTCATAATTATTGTTGTAATATTACACAACTTCCGATATACGAATTGATGCCTGAGTCACTATCAATAGGGATGTCTAGTGATGGAGTATTTTGAGAGTACATATGGTGTTTCGTACCTAGTGTTTGAAAAGATTAAATAATGTCGTGTCTACTTTACGATCGTTCATAAATATTATTCTCAATAATATAGATAATATCCAAAGAATAATTTGAATAAATAATTCCTATTTGGTATTATACGCAACTTATCATTGTACGTTTTAAACTTCTGATATACAGAAGGTATTTTGAGAGTACATATGGTGTTTCGTACCTAGTGTTTGAAAAGATTATTTGAAAACATCTTAGGCAATAAGAAATATGTTAATATTACAAATAAGTACTGTAATTATTGAGTATTCTTATAATATTACTAAATAACATAATTAAATGGTTTAAGTCAAAATAAACAATATGACAGAATATTAACCAAATCAGTACAATATGCATACTCTTTAGTGTAGAATAGTGAGCATACACACGTAATAGTTGTATACACACAACAATACACAGTTGTCTGTGCTAATGGTCCTTACATAGTATTGTCTGCTACTGTAACTATCGACAGACAACGTCACAATAGCTCCCTTCGGCTGTCAATAAGTGTCAAACTCTGTTCCTATCCGGCTAATTAGTGGATAATTACATAACATGTACATTGAAGTAAATTACCAACATGGAGAGAATAACATCACTGAAACGTGTCTACAATAATTACATATGTAAAAGGTACTTATATGTGATATTCATGTTCTCGGTATTTTTTAATCTGAATGCTAATACCCAACTCTTGTTGATACATCTGAGAAGTCGACATATGAGTCTATATAGGGATATATTTAGCAGTAAAACCTGTTTTAATACAAAATCCTCCATATTTTATACGAAAAAAGAAACATCTGAATCGTCTTACATAGATTCCAAAGACTAAAACACTAAGTGTGGCCTAAAAGACTTATATTCTTTTAGAACCCATTCTTAATTGTTATAAAAAATCACTTTGAATGGGCTTCTAACACCCGAGGAAGCACTGTTGATAGTTTATAATATTCACGTTTAGATGGAAGCGGTCTTGATCACTAGTCTTAAGGCAACAGTGATGTGCATATATTGACCCCGTATGGTCTCTTTACTCTATTCATGGAAAAACTTAACGTAGTATTAACCATTCGTGACAGAAATCACAACTATATCTTCATTGCTGGTTACCTTAATATCAACCTTTGTGGCCACTGAATAAACACAATTCCCCGACTTATTGAACAGTTTTGACCTCATCATTACTGTTCACGGTAATACCCGTAGTCGGCTAGTGGTGGTTCCTGTCTGGATAATAGCATAACTAATCTTCCGTACCACTTCTATAAATTATGCACCATTAACACCTGATCGTGAGGGCCAGCTAATGTAATTTCACCGTCCTTCATATAAAATCCGAACTTCAAATAAGGTCAAATACATGTTTTCAGCCCACAAAAATTCAAAATATCTTTATTCTCAGACTTTGGACAAAGTATATCAAACCCATTCGGCTAATTATATGTTGATAATTTGTTTAAACATTTTGAGCTATACTTCAATATATCATTTCCAATTGTCATAAGAATTGTTTAATATCCTGGAAGACTAAAATGGATCACTGAGGAGATTCCTGATAGCCGGTGTGGACTGCAAAGTGCAAATATATTGCTGTTGAACGAGCCTCTGCAGCTCAGGGCTCATTCCAATCTCCTAAGGACTCATCATCGTAACCTCAATCTGAGCGTCAAATCCAGGCAGGCTCAGTATTCAATATATAGAGGCCGTAATTTAGCAAGAGAAACTTGGAAAATTATTAACAAGCTGCAGATCATCTAATAAACCATAAAGTCGTGGTGTTTGTGAACTGGAAGTCAATGGGCGGGAACCGGTTATCCTAAAGAGCCTCATTTTCAGTTTATCTTTCTGTCCTCCTTCTGCTGTCATAAAGTATAATCCAGACTCTTTAGTTTTTTTTAAATATTGACTCATCTGAGACTATAACACCTATTCTATCATTAAATAAAAGTAATTGAACCGATGCCTTTGGATTTTAGCCTCTCTAATTAAAAAGTTTTGAAGAGAATTGGCTTCGATACTAAACTTTCTTTTTAATTTCTCCATCCCCCAAGGTATTTCCCTCGTAGACCTCTAAATTAGCACAATCACTCCCTTGATTAAAAATGGCTTTAATATATCTCACCTAAACTCATATGGACCAATCTGTATTTCACATATCTGTGTTAAAACATTCAAAAAGATTGTCGTAGCCAGGTTTACACTTTCTTAGGGAGATATAATGTCTTAACACCTTTTCAATTTAGATTCAGGCGTAATTACACCCTATCTGCCACAAAAGACGGGTTTGAGAGTTGTCTGGGGCTTGTTGTAGGGATCATTACCGATGAAGTGGATTATTGCAAGATTGCAACAAAATCTTATTGCATCAAACAGTAATATTTGTTTACAAACAAAGAAATATTCTCAGTTCCTGATCACAAATATCACACTAGACATACAACTGATCTAGTGATAGAAAAATTTAGGTTAAGTCTGTTTTAAAACTCAATATTCTACTTTGGACCAATATTTTGAAACTTAAAAGGAGGTACACGATGAGCCTATATGAAGCCAGCAGGTAAATCTGTAAATAAACTGTAATAAGTTTTATGTAACGTTTTAAAATGACCATATTTTTAAAACTTTATTGGTTTTATATCAATTTGAGGCATATTACAGTATGTAATTAAAACCAACGCACCAACTATAGTTTAAAAGTAACTATGTACTAGATAACCCAATAGTTGCATAACATACAAAACGCGTGATTTAGAAGGTTTTATTAAATATTCTAATTCCTAATTTATAAGTGACTTAAAGTTAGAGCTACAAACCAGAGTATGGATATATGGAATGTGTGAATACGTCCTGTGTAGTAATCATATGATACAAAAACTGGTTCTTAGATGGAGTTATTAAGTTAAAGCTTATTATAAAAAAATTTAGTCGAATTTATGGTCTGATCAGAAAAGCTGACAATTATTTTCGCTCTATCCCAAATCTCATGAGTGTTCCATACTTGGCGTGATCACACCAGTGGTGTCCGCGTTGGCTCTGAACAATAAAATAGTGTGTGAATAAAGTAGAAATAAAGTGGTCAAACCTCCTAGATTCTCACAAATACGGAGACACCAGTAAGGTTATACCATTATGCGACTATAACTATACCACAATGCAGAACACTGACACAGTCTATAGTTTTTTCAGTATCTTTATCCTATTATTAAAATAATCAGCGTGTTTAAAAATATTACAGCATAGATTTATAATGAAACTACCTGGTATAAATACAGAAAACTCGAATGATATATTTGTAGGTTGCTTTCATAACTGTTACAAAAACAATCAGTTATGTGCTTACCAATAACACGAAAGCAATTCAATTGTTCTTTGAAAGTTTAAGACACTTAACTAAAATAATGTAAAATTACTTTTAATGTTATTTTTGAGAGGCTTGCCTAGTTTTAAATATTTTCAAATGACATTTTGTGTGAAATGATGGTCGTTACGTCATCGTGAAGTCACTGGCTTTATTTCCTGTGTGCTTTATTGTATGCGATGTTTAAATAGATTCATGTTTGTAGAGCTACTAACATATTTTTTTAATAATTTTCGAGCATATAAATATTGGTCACTACTAATTGTAAGTAGTTAATAGTAGTATGCAATTGGTTTAATGTTTTATGAGACTTCTACACAGTTGTACCGTAACAAACTTTAACAATAAAACAAGATTTTAAACCAAGACGGATACATTTAAAGCATAATCTATATTGTGGCAGAATAAAACCTTGTTGGAACTAGAATGTGTTGAGCTATTAAGAATTTAGACATATATGACGTTGTATTAAGTTTTGTACTTAGTAGACCAAGTATAAAATAAGGAAATTTGTTCACGAGAACATTTAAAAGCTCAGGTTAAAATGTATTTTTTATATTTTACTGGGAGTGTATTTCTACGTCGATAGATGCATACACATCTTTCAACGCTCCGTTTTCCACACTCTCTACGTCGGGACTTTAGTCTACGTCAACATTATCACCCTTGTCTGTAAAAGGTTGAGAATGAGGTGTATTAACTTCTCACTAGGATGTTTCTACGAATTTAAAAATCACACCGTCACCTTACAATCTAGGATTGGGGGGCAATAGAACACTATAATACCATCGAGTAGTTCCTCAAATTAAAGGTATTGACGAGACAAATATTATGACTTAAAGTAACAGAATTTCGAGCTATTATGTCCAAGGAATTAGACGCTATGTTTGACACAGTTAACTTAGAGACTTGATTTACCGATTTCTCCTATTATTATTAACTTTCAGATAAGAAGTAATGTGGTGATTATTTTTAAAATCTTTTATTTGCTCTTAAAAATTTACTTTTAGGAGTGGGGTAAAAATTTATGTTTTAAGTAGGGTTCTTAATTAACTAGAAACCAACGCTGGCACGAGTCCATGATCGATTTCAGAAACTAGGGTGAATACCACCGTTAACTCGCTCGTTCACTACGGGTACTATAATCTATAAATGTTTGGGGCCCAAATAGGGGTCACACCCTGTCCTTGTAATGAGATGTGAACAATGTAATGTACGGTCATGCTTATAATAGACAGCGTAACTATGATAGTAGAAATATTACGAACAGTAACAAAGTTGTTTTTTATGGGTCTAAATTCGACTAAAAATGTTCCATTATCAAGAACAGGAAATGCAACAAATAGTGGTGCAGTGTCCTGCTTGTAACATTTCATTTATGTTGAATATTTTAATAATTCTATTAGGCACTGAAGACATTTGTATTTAGAATTATTTTCCACAGTGTACATGAAAGATGACTAAAATTTATTGCATTATTTTGTTTATAAAAAAATAAATTTCCTCAATCACTAATTTACTAAAAGAGTGTACTTCTTATTTCATTTTCTTCCGTAAAAACTCATATAACAACCTGTAATCCCCTTAAAATCATGTGTATCGGCAGGTTTTGACTAGCGCACACATTTAATCTATCCTATTTTTGAATATTCGAAATCAAATTTACTTTTTTTTATTTATAATACGGCTTTTAAACTTCAGAAAAGTACGATATAGTACCAAGTTGTGTAGTACCAATTTTGAAAGGTGTAAATGTATCACGATAACTTAGCTACTTGTACTTAAAGTTGCATTTAAAAAATAATAATACAGATATGTGTACGGTAGATATGAGTTTTGAAACAAATTTTACTATAGGACAGTTTATATTAAGTTCTTTTCAAATTTCACTTATTCACGTAGGTCAAAACCCTTTTAATTCCAAAACTAAACTTTAAAATAACGGTAACGCATTATCATTGTAAAAACAATCAATGTAGTAGTACTATATATTTAATAAGTACTATGCATTTTACTAGCCGGTAAATAACTTCAGCTGCGCAAATTATGACATCTATTCTATCCCCCCTGTACTACTTTCGTGTAAATAGCTGTAAAACTAATTAACACTAGTGCATCAATAGCATTTTGTTATTATAACACCTTGCCTTGTTATCAGATTCAAACATTATATAAATGATCGCATTATACGAGTTGGAGGAATTCGTCTCAGAGGATATAAAACACAAAGCCCTCAAAGTCGCCAAGTCTCTGAGTTCCAAGTCTAATACAGAGAGTTTTTTAACTCAATATCCTTATTATCATCGACAATTCATTGCATACAAAGTTTTGCTCCACTTATCGCTTCGACATGTTTCGTGGAAATCCATCAATCCTGGGAAATGAGAAAAGTTCGGTAAAGTGATTGAAACGCGTGACATTGTATTATCAAAACGGCTCAAGCATGTTGCTAGAAGAACGTTTAAACATTCAAAGTTTATGAAATTGTCAAAATTTCATTAATTTAGTCTTAGTATCAAATGTCTCAAACACTACATCGTGTCCATCCACCTTGTCACACCTTCCCGTTTTAATATAATTTTGCCTAACATCAGTATTATGAAGTGTAAGTTTACGACGTAAAACTGAGGAAATGTGTAAATACTACATGTAACGGCTAATTTAGAACCTGAATGTGTAAATGAGCCATCTTGAAGGGCAAATAGTATTGCCCTTTTATTCATAGATATTGCATTGTATGCATTTATTATACATTTTCCTTTGAAATTACAATTTAAATATCACATTATTGATGTTTAGAAATAATATTAATATGATTAAATGATAGTGTTGCATGTTTTTCTATGAATTTGACAGTTAGATATGAACACGTATTTTCAGTAATTCCCATAAGTGTTAGATCGGTAAAAGTAAATAGAATGGTCATACCAAATAGACCCAACCGCATGAAGAAACGTACACTGTGCGCCAGGTATAGCCTGATTGGAGAAAAGCGCGAAGGGGGTGAAGGAGGTGATCGCGTGGGGACATAATCTCCAGCTAGTGGAGTGGATACTGTGCTACTAACGTAGCTGAGTGTTTACAGCTCCTGGCTCATAGCGGTGGCTGGCGCACGGGGCCGTGGCACTGTCTCTGTGGGAACTGTCAAAATCAGTGGCCTGTAGTTAATTATGTTTGTTTAAATATAAAATATAGTTTTAAAAGTCTAAAATATCACTGTAAACATATTGTAATATAGATTCAAGAACAATTAATTGTTTTCTACTTACCGAAACGAAAGTGAGTTTAGTGGAATTTGAAATACATGTGAAATTAAGATATAGATGTCATTTTCATTGAAATTGACATATAATAATAAAATAACTATACGAATCGTGGAGTGTACTGCAAATTGCTTATTTCTTGACAGTTACAGTTGTGTAATCTATTTTTACAGACGAAAATATTGAACGTGTCCACTTTCAGATAAATGTTGATCAATGTTGTACATTTTGTACGCAGGATTGTTGGATTTGATCCGAGCATACAAATATTGTTGTATAGCTTGTGCAAATCCGTGAGTTATAATCTTTGTTGTTTTTTTAACTTTTTTATGTGAAAAGTTGTTTTGAAATAATGTAAAAAGAAAATTAGAAGGTATAAAGGTTATACACAGCTAAACACATGCAGTAATTGCGGCTCGAAAAACGTCAACAGAAATATAAAAATAAAAAATTAGACAGCAAGGTGTTTTAATATTGCTATTGCCAAGGGAAATTCAACTTTTTAATCGACTTTGAGCTTTAAATTCGATTTAAAACACTCCTAAAATATTTCATATGCATAATATATGGCGTTCTCTGATTAAGAGCTCAGGCATTAAAAAGACAATTTTATACCTATTAAAGGAGTTAATTAAAATTTATTCAGGCCGATAACCCAGGTCGTTATACTTATGTTTGGTTTTAATTCGATGTTAGGGGTCAACTATTATGCTTATTGGAAAATAGAGGTAGCCTTGAATACAGAGATGCCGGTTTCTCCATACATCAATCACTTACTCAAAGGATACTAGGGCATCTATCACTTTAAATGTAAATGCTTATGAATGACCTCCTTTTAGTGCCAAATATAGTTTGTTTAAAAAACATAGATTAAATATAGTGTCGTACAAAGAGGTTAAACGTTTGATTTTATATTACTTTCCTATTTAATCATCGAATGTTTCCAAACTCTACGCAATGAATAAATAAGGTTTTTAAAATATTCCTTGAAAATGGAAGCTCCCTAACAGTTTTAGAAAAAAATTTGTGACATATTGAAAAGTTTACCATTTTGCTACCTATAAAAATTCATTTTTTGAATTACCTGATTAAATTTAATTACTAGGTTGTAGTTTAAAAGAACAGCTGCTTGGTAACTCTCATTGTTAAAAACAGCTGTTGGAATGAAGAATATTGTTTGTGCTATAAAAACATAACCTAAACCTCCTCCATTACAGTGTTACTAATATTGAAGTTCAAGAAATTCTTTTAAATGTTGAACAAAAATTGAAGTGTTGTGCGTAGGCTATTGCTTTTGGCAACATTACATAAACAATTAGACAATTTTAGGTTGCCTACCCAGGAGTTAAACCACCTAGCTAACCAACAATTACTAAATGGAAAATTCTATTGGTATAAATTGGAAGTGTCGTAAAAAGATACTCTTGAAGATCAAATGATGAAAGAGAAGTACTAGTATGCGCATCAATGCTCCAGATAAACCTACATCACTTAGGAAGGTTGAAACTGACACTGGTGTTCCAAAGTCTTCATTACAGAGAATAATAAAGAAAAACAAAATTAAATTTTACAAAAGTCACCTAGTCCATAGTGTTCTTGAAGTTGATCAGCACAGAAAATTAGAATTTTGATCTCTTATCATGGGTTTTCATGAGTTAGATCCAAATTGGCATACTCAAATTATTTCTTTCAGACCAGTCGACTTTCTACTGCAATGGTGCAGTAAATAGACATAATTGTAATTATTACAACACCGGTAATCCACACATTCTTGAACAAACTCTACTCAAATCAAAAGGAATTACTGATTGGGCAGCTGTCAGTTGTAATAGGGTGCTATATTACGACACTTCAAACAGTACAATGGCTGGGAATATTTTTGAACGGGTTGCAAATGAACAAGTCTTGCCTCATTTTTATCCCCGAAATGGATCAAGCAACCTTTCAACAAGATGGTGTTCCTCCTCATTAGGCAAATACTGTCAAGCGATAAGTATCTGATGAACTTCATGGCCGTTGGATAGGTCGTGAAAGTGATTTTTAGGTTGGCCACGATCCACAGATTTAACTGTGTGTGATTCCTTTTTATTGGGTTACTTAAATGATCAAGTTTATACTCATGTCTTCATTAATGATGAGGATTAAAACAATTAATTCAAGATTAACTTCTCCGGATACCGCATAATTTCTTGTAAGAGCTTACGATTCATTTGTAAATCAAGCGCTGTTATCAGTATGTCGCTGTGGATGTATTACAGTTTGAATAATTGTCAACTGTAATTGAAGGTTTTTTAATAGCATATGTTCTAATTTTCTGATTGAAATGCTTTATAACTCTAGAATATGGCAGTAAATAATTTTACAAAACCAAAAATACAGAATTTTTACTGTTTTTAAAGTAAAGTTTTTCAAAATGCCCGCATTTTGTTTAAATAATTGCTGGAGAGCTGATATTTTTACAGCATACTTTTAAAACCTATTTAATGAATTGTGTAGAGTTTGAAAATATCTGGTGTGTGATGGGCAGGTAATATAAAATCAAACGCTTAAACCTCTTCGTAGGATAACCGACATATATTCCTATGTTATAGACTTACCTTCAGTATGTCATATATTTTAATTCAGTTAAAATAAGAGCATTTGTTTGGTATATTTAAACGAATACTTTAAAATACAAGACTCGGTAAATCTAAACATTACACCATATTATACGACCAGTTAAGTTGTTATCAGCTAGCTTTATTTATAATTGATCAAGGAGCAAACGAGAAACACAAAGTAAGCCATCGACTGAGCCCACAACAGCGTAACCGTCCATTATGGTGCCACTTAACCCAGCTTAAGTGGTAGGAATAGTGTTCAACCTAGAGTAAGTATTGAATAATTCATCATTTAAGACAATGAAATTAGCGACTTGTCGGGCAAATTCTGTATGTTGGTAAACAGTGACATCTGACCTCAAAACCTGTTTTAGTTCTAGAATAAGGTGCTGAAATGTTCTACGGTGGTATGATTTATCATCACAGATTTCCCATCCATATACACATCCTTTACATTGGATTTGTGATTCTGGTATCTTAACTTTTGTAAGTGTAATATAGTTGATTGATAAATAAGGTATTTTTGCACTCATAATCTATTAAATTTTACTGTTCTGTTCACTTAGCTAGAAAACAAGGAATCAACTGATCACATCACAAAAGTCATAAATGAACCTTAGCGTTGCTTCCGAAGTGGAAGGATATTGAGGATGGGTAATTTTGTGAGTTGAAGATTCCTCTTGTGAAGATAACATGTTACATCCACCATTACAATAGATAGTGTACACTGTATATCTGTCATGTTACCTTAGAATAAAGAGGAGGCTGACTACGATCCAACCTCTTTTTATCAACGCGTCCACGGGACGTTGTGCTAGCAACAATCTTTAACACTAATGGAGGTATCGATTAGTTAATAGTAAATGAAAGATATCAATATACCCTTGGCCCCCAATTTATTGACAATTGTAGTTAGTGACATACTACTCCTACACATGCGACAAATTTGTACACTGAATTTGGAACGACTGGGTCCTAATTAATTAAACGAGGTCGTGAAACGTTGATAGGAAGGTAGGGCCCATGATATTAACACCAAAACACCGTGCCGGTTCGTCGAGGGAGCGGGCAGCCAGCTTTGATCATAAAACTCCGACCACTAAAACTCTAAGACGTCCTCGCCCTACGGAAGCCTGAAGAGAAGAGAGCAAGAAACCTAATTCCAGATATCTAGAAACCTGAAAACTAGAACCTATCAAAACAGGCAGAATTCCACAGAAACATCTAGAAATAGAGGTAAACCATCTGGAAAAAACAGACGACTGGACCAGCTGTAGGGAAACAGCTGCCGGCCCGTCCAACGGCCAACAAAACAAAGTGGAAAACGCCACACACATACATCTGTTTGGTTTTCCATATTCAAGTGACAGGTTGGTTTTTGTTATATCCACTATAATAGGTTCTACTGGCAGAGCTTTAAGTAAACCAAATGAGAATATTTCGTTAAATAAAAACTCCAAATTAATATATTTAAAAATTTGATCATTCTAAATTTCGATTGTTATCAGCCTGTCCCTATTGCTGATCTTAGATGGGATTGGATTTTGAGTCCTATGGATTCGCTTTGATGAACGATATTTAAATGTGTCTGATGATAGCCTAAAGTTGTCTTTTACTTTTATGATGTAGCTTCATAGTATATTAAGATTTGGTAACTTTGATTCTGAATCAAGTACCGGACTATCAGTAGAAAAATGATACTTTGAGTGATCTTATTCATGCTTCTATATTTTACAATGAGTGAAATGGGCATTAATCCTTGAAGAATGTAAGTGAAAAACAGTACACACATTCTCTTTAACTATGTGGCGTACAAGTGCATAAACAATGCTGTTAGTTTGACGGAAGTTGCAGAATATTAGAGGATGCTACAGAAATATGTTATAAGAGTAGCATTTGATCACCTTCACGTTTGAGAGGAGTCACACTTTCTTACTGGGGTTACATCTAGAAGTACAATTTCAAGTCTATAAATGAGGCATTCCCCAAAAAAATATCAAACATCTAACTGTAGTTTGTGATATATAGTTGAATTTTTCTCTATGCAGTATACCATATTCATAAACCTGCAAGTGAAAAACATAATTATAAGCAAAGATACGGATCTAGATACAGATCCATTTGTAAAGTTTATTATCTTTTTTGTACATTAAAGGTTCCGGACGAGAATGCTATTATATTTATATCTTAAAATGTCTTCTGATATTATTTAAATTTTAAGAATTTTTTTATTGGGATTATGAATTTTTGAATTCAAAATGGTACACGTTGAAAAATGTGGGAGTAAAAAATACTGTAGTACTCCCAGTAAAAATTATATTTGTAGGTTATAAATTATTTAACATTTGTAATGTTTGGGATTAACTTAAGACAAGTTACATGTTGTATCAGTGAGAAGCTTGTTTTCAAGACACCTGTACAGCATGAAAGGACCTCCGGTTGTCACTCGAACGTCTATCCATCAAGCCGCCAGACTTTCCAACAGTATTTTTGTTTTAAAACAAAAGTCCGGAGCAATGAATCTCCGCAAACACTCAGGATGTTTGTTTCCGAAACGCAGAAAAATAATGGTTTCTAAACGAATTCTCCTATTTCGAACTACAAAAGAACTATTTTATTTAGTTTACTTTTATTTTATTTAGTTTATTTTTTAAAGTTGTGAAATAGAATTGCAATACAAATATAACATACAAAAAAACAGTGGAAATATTTAAATTTTAAGAAAGTTATAAATAGGAAATACTCTATTTTCCAGGACTACCAACACAATTACTGAAACAACGTTTGTATTTCAGAACAATT
The DNA here is from genome assembly GCF_021130785.1 of Homalodisca vitripennis. Lineage (NCBI taxonomy): Eukaryota > Metazoa > Arthropoda > Insecta > Hemiptera > Cicadellidae > Homalodisca > Homalodisca vitripennis. The sequence goes on from NC_060215.1 coordinate 153,865,900, forward strand.
GTAATGCCACATTGGATATTGATGACAGAAAGATAATAAGCATTAATTATGTTTTATTGGTTGCTTTCAAAAATACCCATGTCTGTATAATATAGTAATGCTTAAAATTCAATCGTTTTGGTTGCGACCATGTATACTTAAACAATCCAAACCTAAGGATGTATTAAATATAGAATCTGTTTATGTGCACGTATTTAAAAGTGTATAAATAACAATATACTCGTAAATGCCTCTGGAAGGTAAACAGCTTGCTCATGTGTTATACCCTTACCTTATATAGACGACCTCATTATTGTTTTATAATTAACATTTGTTCATTCTCAATTCTTCAAAAATCACAACAATGAATATAGGTTTTTCTCAAAATGCTGGATATAACTATTATTTTTCGCACATATAAACATAAATGAGTTTTCCGAAAATTTCTCGTACTTTTAAATTTCCAAAGGTTACTATTTTCAAACGATAGTAGCCACTCTACTATTTATTTTCACATGTGTTTAAATAGCTGATTTTAGTAAAAATAGTTTAAATATTACATAAAATATATGTTGTATACTATCCTTATATTTAACTGGCTGAAAGATAAAATAATTTAAAGGAAATAGGTACGTATTTTATGACTAAGATAATTTTATAATTTATTGAAATAAAATAGAAACAAAAATCACATACCCTCATATGATAAGTTTGGATAACGGGTCAATAATCCGCCAATTTTAAATTATATTAAATTTAAAAATTACTTTACGTAGCAAAGTAAACAATACATGTATTACTTTTAAGTTAATTAAATATTTAATATCTATCAATAAAATAAAAATATTTAATAGTGGTCTGCAAATCCATAATTTCCCGTTATAACAATATAAATATATCATAAATAAATTACCTCACCACTTTATAATATTACAAAATGGTTCTTTATGCTTTCTTCTAGGCTATTTAAAATGTCTTAAACATTATGCTTATTATGCATAAACTAAATGTATTTGTTACCAAGCATTATGTAAATAAACATTATCTGTAAAGTAATAATGCATATGCTACTTAAATTCTTGTAGCAGAAATAGAATTTAATGAAATATATCAAATTTATTACTGGTTTAAAAACTGTTCTTGTTATTAATTTTTAATGTATAAATATAATATTATAAAAGTTATCATTTAATTAATTTATTTCTTGTATCTCATTTGCAAGGTTTAATTAAAACGTAACCAAACGGTTTTATGATGTAAATTATGTCCTTTAAAAATATTTAAATACTAAAGTAAAGATATTGGGAATGATCCATAATAAGCAATATAAATATCTAAAGAATGTTTTATTGTCTATGAATTATATCTTTAAATTAAGAAAAGTTCCATAACTCTATAACTAAATAGAAACTATACCAACTCAAAACAGTTAAAGGATTTCTTTTTTAAAGTTTTTAATCAAATTATTGTTTGACAATTAAAACTTAGGTTTTATAATTTAAAGTTAAAAGTTTTATACTAGTAATCAAGCACAGCTATTATGAAATTTAGAAATATAATTTAAGTTTAGGCAGTCCAGTAATATTATATCTTATATTAAATTTCTAATGTAACAAACGATAATCTATTATTTGAAATTGTACACTTAATATCTCATGTTGTCTCCTCTTCACTGAGAAATGTTCACGAAAACGCTGTGGCATGGTTCTACTGAGTCATATGATGCTGTATTGAAACAACCGCGCATATCTTCTCGCATCGTCATTTTCAGTTCATCCAACATCATCTCCAGGTTGATGAGAGATGCTTCCAAGTCAGGGATATGCTTCTCCCTAGTCGATCCCCGACGTTTTAAATTGAATTAAGGTCTAAACTACAAGCAGGCTAAAATGAATATTTTATGTATGTCCAAATACTGTTTAACAGCTCTCGCTACATCTGATGGGGCTACGTGTCCCATATATACATACTTTTGACACGCTCGTTCTTATCTAGGACGAGCATGGATGTCCAGTAACTCATTTACATAACGAAGGGCTGTTAATCTACCGTTTCTGATCAATAAAATCTCTGATAATTAATTTTAATTCAACCCCACACTTATTGTGAACTCTCTCTGAACAGAACCCTAGGAGTTAGGCAGTTAACAGTTAACAAACCACCCATTACTTCTCCATACTCTAACGCGGCTGTCAATACTAAACTGTTTAAATTTTGACTCGTCTGTAAGTATTACCTTACGGTATTGTCTCAACTGCTAACGCTTATTGCGTCTTGTGAACTGCAATCTTGGTCTCTTATTACTTACGGTCCTTCACGGAGTGAAACGGAGGTCTCTTATACACTTGGAGTGAAACGTTTAAGCCAGCTATATTTGCTCTCTATGAAAATGGTAATAACCTGTTATAATTAACAAGAGTTTGAATTTTAAATCTAAAATAGTTGTTATAGATTGATTTTGTGAAAAAAATCCTAATGGACGAAACCATAAGAAGAGTGAGGTGACTCAGAACTCAGATACTAGATAAGTTTAATCCTTCTAAATTAAAAGTATGAAATGAGGTGTTCAAATGAGGGTTAATACCTTAATAATAATAGTAATAGATCATTTTGATAAAAATTAAAGAAAATTTTAACATTTATTGATTACTAATCCTTATCGACAAGACATTCTTCAACCCATTATATTGGAAATATAACAGATGATCCATTAGTAAAAACCTCTTAAAGAACGTACAAAAGATCCACTAACAATATAAGCAGAAAGCCAAGGTTTAATGTGCCACTGTTAGTGAATATGACAGCTCTGTCGCAAGGACCTTATTTGTTACATTTTACAAGTTCTTACTTAACTTCTAAAATTGCTGGCTTTATTAGTTTTATATCAATGATCAAAGCAAACTAATGTTAACAATTTCCCACAAGCTGCTAATGGAAATTTCGCCCTAGCATTTTAATCATTGAGATCCAATTTCCAATGATTTATGTTATTTATCTCCCATAATGATGGTGCCCGACTAAATTTACAAACATCCCTGTAATATAAAGATTATGTCCGGAAGAAAAATCCTGTTAACATCATATAAGATTGGTGTCGTAATTAAATAACGTATTAATAAATAAGCGGTGCTTTTATGTTTATTTGCCACAATTAAATATATAAATAAAACCTTTTAATCTTGTATTCATTGCTAAAACCTCAGCGATATTTAACCCCATGTATTTCGTCCATTCGGCACAATATAAATACCTAATATACCTAAATAGCTATAGTAGCTATTTTACACTAAAATATAAAAAAAACTTTGAATTTGTACAATTGACGCATTATTTATAATAAAGCGAATCGACTCTAAAATTGAAGCAGTCAGAATTGAAGGTATTTACCAAAGCTGAATCACCTACACGTATATAAGATAACATAATCTTAAACAACTACAAAAGTGAACTTGTCACAGAGAACAATGCACGTCAGATAAACAAATCTACCATACCGTACATAATTCAACTACAATATTACAAATAAGATGTAACAATTAAGTTTAAATTTGCCATGAACTCACAACCACAGTAACTTATCGTTATTATTGCTGTTATATCAACATTTTCTAATTACTTATATAATTTACATAATATTTATTAATATTACGTACGAAGTTTTAAGTGATTAATTATATTTATTGTTACTGTTATTTACGTGTCACCTTATTAAATCTAGTAAATAAATGTTTACCCTTATAAATATTGTTTATACTGGCCTTATATTGTTTATTATAAGGCCGGGATGATTAGTTTGTCTTATTGTATGATTCATGCAAATATAATTGATAGTGAAATTCACAACCTTTAAATTTAAGCACGGATACTAATTTTTATTAAACAGTTCAAAGCTATCAAAACGAAATAAAATATTAAGGTTTATATTAAGGTATATAACCATAAAACTAAATTTTGAGACAGAAGAAAGTATTAAATATGCATAGTGATAATGATACAAACGGGTATATGTAAATGTATAAACAACAAAACTGGACAATGATTAGTATGACCTCCTCCCCGCCATATCACTACCACCTATGACCACAAGCTGACACTACACAGAGAGTGCTGTGAAATGTGACAGTTACGTGTCTGAAATCACGTCACCAACACAATATATGACCCAGAAGTCATGAACGCGTTGTCATACATATAGAAACAGGACTAATACACGTATACTCAAGTTAATATTGATACAGAAAAACTGGACAATGATTGCTATGACCTCTTCCCCGTCATATCACTACCACCTGTGACCACAAGCCGATACTACACAGAGAGTGCTGTGAAATGTGACAGTTGCGTGTCTGACATCACGTCACCAACACAATATATGACCCAGAAGTCATGAACGCGTTGTCATACATATAGAAACAGGACTAATACACGTATACTCAAGTTAATATTGATACAGGAAAACTGGACAATGATTGCTATGACCTCTTCCCCGTCATATCACTACCACCTGTGACCACAAGCTGACACTACACAGAGAGTGCTGTGAAATGTGACAGTTGCGTGTCTGACATCACGTCACCAACACAATATATGACCCAGAAGTCATGAACGCGTTGTCATACATATAGAAACAGGACTAATACACGTATACTCAAGTTAATATTGATACAGGAAAACTGGACAATGATTGCTATGACCTCCTCCCCGTCATATCACTACCACCTGTGATCACAAGCCGACACTACACAGAGAGTGCTGTGAAATGTGACAGTTGCGTGTCTGACATCACGTCACCAACACAATATATGAGACGGAAGTCATACCAACGATGGCTTTATCAAATAACCGCTTGAATTAGTATAACACATTTAAATTTTCCAGTCAAAAGAATTTCCAATATCTGTGCTCATTGCATCATTTGATAGATATTAGTCCACAATTTTCATTTAACAGCTTTTTATTCTTACGTATCTGCATTTGAATTATAGTGCTATATCATCTGAATCAATTGTAATCGACTGCATTACCTCTAAGGAATTATAGTTGGCGATAGTCATGCTCGCCTGTAGTATTTGTATCTTTGATACTTTCCTTTGGAGTGGATTGGGTAAGAGTTCTATGGGAGGTGGGATGTGTACTCGCTGAAAACCTTTCCTCGTGCTATATACTGAGGGTATATTCTATTGTTTTTGCACCATTTTCTCACCAAACTAAAACTAAAATAAGTTTTGAAAGATTAAAAAAAAGACTTCTAGATAAGTCTTACTGCTTTATGAGTTAATCATGAATGTTATTGGCATCAATTTCTGAATATTACACAGTGACGCAGAATATATTTACTGTATTCACATAAGTAAATAAAATTTCTTTTAATTGTCATTTAATTGATAAGAATAAGGTAATTCCTTGTAAATACATAGTAATGCTATAGTATTTGGACCAACATTACACAATTAGTAAATTATTTCATTAATAACATTTTCATGGTGGTTATTACAAACAATACAAATGTTTCAAGACTAATGAATTAATTGAAAATATTATAAGTTGTCCTATTTCAGTTCTACTTCCAGGATTAGCAGTTTTCTATAATTTTTTAACGGTGTACATAATCTCAAACCAGATTAAAATATTAAGGTACTGGGACTAGTATTACTAGATTTACTTAGCTAGTTTCATCTGTAATTATTAAAAACATAATAATTTAATGGAGCTGAACTCTATAAGCATTTCCTTTAAATACTATCATAATGAAAAATAGCATAATAATCAGTACATTAACCCTCTACAAAATAAAAGTAAAACCCTTAACATGTCAAAAGTAATTTTGTAACTGAGTGCAATAAATACTCAAAAAGTTTCAGATTAAATAATATCTAAAACAATGATTTGCAGTTGTTAATTGTACGTAAGTTTGATTGTGTTTTTGTTATTAAATGTTAGGGAAACATTTTAAATGTTCAACTAAGGGTTCAATGACGTGTTTAGCTTTTACCACGCAAAGAGTACAATTACCAACCAACAGTTATATAACGTTGTATGCCTATTTGTTGAGTCTAATTTCAGATTGAACTAGTATGTTAATGGAAAACTGATCTAGATTACGTTAAGGGATCAGATTTTAAAATAATTCCCATTTCAATTGTGAACAAGAAAATACGGATTAAAGAGAAAATATTTGTCTACGTTACGTTTTAATACCTTAAAATTAGTGATTAAAATGTTTTTTTATTCCATGCTCGTTCACCAGCCTTGCAATATTCTGTCAAATAAACTTAAGGGTGAACAATAGGTATTTAATAATGCACAAACATAACAATTATAATAGAGATAGTCCAAACATTGATTATCTGCACCGATTGACAAATTACACGTGGATGACGTTCACATCGTTCACCGCGAAAACATTTACCTCTGAAGCACGTCATTAGTGATCCGTGTCACGTGACCGTTACCCAGCTAATGACGTCACTGGCGACAACTAGTAGTAGTATAATGGTTACACCGCAACAGCTGTGGTGGAGAGTGGTTAGTCTGGCATCAAACAACGCTTACCAATCCTAAGGGGTGCTGTGTTTCAACAACACCTTAGTTTAGTGATCCTCGACACACATAATGCCAGACTGTTCTTACTTCTGAGATCGCAAGATCGTTTATTTGAGAATAAGTACTTTACCGCACAATACCAAAGAGTAGTCGTGTTTGCCTTGTGATCTATTAAAGGGAACACCAAAACTGCAAGTATTCAAAAAGCAATACACTCTTTCTATAATGGAATTAGCAAATACCTATAAATGTCGTGTTACAATATAATACGTTTTCGACATGCCGTAGGCATTCCTTTTAACAAAGTTACGAAAAGATCAGCTGGAAAAATTAATATAATATTGACAGCGTTGCTTATCGTTGTTTCATCGTAATCTATTAATATCTACTATAAACGCTACACTATAATTTGATATGCTCTTGATTAAAAAATGGTGACAGACTTGTGGAGGACGCGGTTGAGGTTGCGAATAGGCTTAACAGATTCTTTGGATCTGTTGCTAATGAGCAAGGCCCTTGCCCATCACCGCCACAAGGAATCCAAGACGGAGACAGTGTCCAGTAGCCTCCATGGCACTGGCACCTGTCGTTGAGGAAGAGCTTGAAAAAATAATTCAGCAGCTCCCAGCCAAAACATCAAATGATTTAAATTTAATGTCGATGTGGCTAATAAAAACATGTTCAAAGCATATTGTGAAACCTTTAACCCAATTAGTAAAATTTCTCTTTTGAACAAGGAGTTTTCCCCCTCACTCCTAAAAACCGCGAAAGTGAGAGCCCGATTTTTAAGAAAGATGATCCCCACTCCCCACACAATTACCGGCCTGTCTCAATTTTGCCAGTTTTGAGCAAAATATTCGAAAAACTTTTCTTGGTAAGAATGCTTCAATTTTTAAATAATCACAACCAGCTATCTGAAGACCAGTTTGGCTTCAGGAAGGGTAAGTCCGACAATAGACGCAGTTGTACGTCTAGTCGATATGGTTGTAGAGGGGCTAGAACGTCGGGATCCCACATTGAGTGTGTTCCTAGACTTATCAAAAGCATTCGACTGCGTTGACCATGTTACAAATGCTTGACAAACTTGAATCTCATGGCATCCGAGGCGTGCCTCTCCAGTGGCTCAGGTCATTTTTAAGCCACAGAAACACAAATTGTCCAGATCGCAAAACAATTATCTGAACCAATTCACCTGAGCTATGGTGTCCCACAGGGCTCAATTCTCAGTCCAATTCTCTTCCTGATCTATGTCAATGACGTAGGTTCATCACTTCTGCTGCACGGAAAACTTGTACAGTATGCTGATGACACGACTCTCTGTTTCACAAGCAAATCAAAATTGATTCTGGAACTGCAAAGTTTTGTTGAGGATCAACAACTGCGTCCAACATTTCAACAGCCTCAATCTTTAAGACAAATTCTGCAAAATCTAATTTTCTAAATTTTGCTTTGCGATCAGTAGACAGGCATGACGAGCCAGCTGTTATGTTGGCTGATACAATGCTGGAAGAAGACTACTGCTTCGAAATTCCTGGGAATATACCTAGATCGAGGGTTGACATGGAATAATCACATCGATCACGTTTGCTCCCAAATTGGCTTCAGGCATTTATGTTTTGAGGTCTCTAGCCAAATACTGCCCTATTCAGGTTCTAATTATGGCGTATTTTGGCTTGATTTACCCCCATCTCACTTACGGGTTGGTGTTGTGGGGAGCTTGTGCAAAACAATCAATTTATGAGAGTGTTTCAAGCTGCAAAAACAAGCGATCCGCATTATCGCTCTGTTGAAATTTAGAGAGTCGTGCAAGGAAGCCTTCAAAAATTTACAACTGTTGACGCTGCCCAGTCTCTACATCTTGGAAACAACTTTGTTTTGTATGTCTAAATGTACCATGACGAATGGCCGGGACATACATGCGTATGAGACTAGAGGCAGAGATAACTACCGAACTGGTAGGCACAGAACGGTGGTTTATGAACGCTTGCCTTCACAGGCAGGTGTTCATTTCGTCAACAAATTACCAAAATTCAATAAAAAACGCTCCCAACGCCCAAGGTGTTAAAGACTCGTTTGAAAACGCTTTTTAGTGTCACACAAGCATTTTATAATGTAGACGAGTTTTTAGCATTTGATTGAGAGACCACCAATTAAAAAGACTGACTGAATCCGTCGCTGGAAGTGGGAATCATTGGCGAATGAATTGATGTATGTAAATTTGTATATTGTAATGTCTGAATGAGATCTATTGTGGGGTGTATGACAAAATTCTAGCAAGTAAAAAGTTGACTTTTGCCATGCATTATAGAATGTTCCGGCAATAAAAATCTGATTTGATTTGATTTGATCTTCAACACAGCATTCAATGGGTTTACCATTTCATTGACAGCGATCGAGATAGATAATTAGTTTCCCTACAACTTAGTCCCAGTACAATTACGGTAAGAGCTCTATGTTATTTCTGTATTTGATATAATATTGCAATCTTTCAAAGAATAACCTCTCTAATGATTGGGTGTACTGCTGCCCTCCGACTCTAGGCCTGAGTCAGAGATAGCGCGGGTCTACATCCTGTCTCTGATTAAAGCTCTTTTATCTGTACTATCAGTAATGTATTGGGTCTTTGCCTTAATATTTTTCAGAAGATCCTCGCGCAAGCCAGAAGACGGGAAGAACAAAGCTTTAAGAGGGAGCGGTCTCAACTTTACGAAAATTATATTGAAGACCAAATATGATAGACGATAATTTCTAAACAGTTCTCCATAGACGGATCACTCAGAAGGTGAGGGATTTGCGTAGAACTGGAATGTAAACATGACGGCCCCTGTGAGTTGCTATAGGGCCCCAATGATGGGCTCAGAAGATACCGAAGACTGTTAAATTCATTGGTGAATGTACTGTAACAATTGCGTAGAGTTCAGAAGATAAAGTTTTGCTCGTGTTTAATTTAAAATTAAGTACATTTTTTCATGAATACTTTTATACATTGTGAAAATAGGAAGATCATCACAACTGCCTGATCCTTGAACATAGTGCTATGAAAATAGGTACAAAATATTTTGCAAATGCAATGGTCGTAGTATATATCAATAAGTTAAGGTACATAAAGACAATTTTTTCACCTGTAACACAATACTGCTGTAATTGATCCGTTCTTTCAGTTATAGGTCAATATCATTCAAAATACAATAGTTAAAGATTCAATAGTACAATTCGAAAACGGTAGTTCGTAATATGATATAATTTATTTTTAAATAATTTGTAAAACATGTTTTATCTTGGATCTTTAAGCTATGCTTAAGTTTAAGATTAGAAAATGTCTTGGTCTCGTATAATTACCCATTTCTACTGATCTGTTACAGTTATAAATGTAACATATACTCCACTTTTATCTGCAGGTTGTTGATTTCGCTGTTGACGTGTAAGGCAACTGGTACACGTCAAAACCAGTATTATACCTACGACGGAACAAAGCCAAAACAGAGTTTTACTTCTACTTTACTACTAATATCCATTAACAATACGCTACCAGGAAAAATATAATTCTTTTAACAAATAGAAAATATTGACAATTAATACTAGCGTACTGCTTTGAAAGCTGCAGTATTATTTAGACGCATATTAAATTATTCATTAGTATGATTCTTTATTATTCATATAATAATATACCGCTATTTTCAAGTTGTTTCAAGATGTAATTATAATTAATTAACATTATAAAAACTGTGAATTGAGCGTCTAAAACTAATAATCTTTTCATTTTACATTTCTAAGTACCTTCTACCTTTTATCAGAGCACTAAAACTTTGTCTTTTCTGTTCCTAAACTCGTATAGAGTTTGTGACGCAATACATTTAAATATATTAATTTTAATTCAATTAAGTGATTATTATTTCAATCAAATTAAGAAATAATTTGGTTAATCCTAATTAAGAAACACAATTTTATGTCATATAACTTATAATCATACAATGATCATCGTATTCCTATTATTTTTGTTAGCCAACCCTGACCGATTGTCCAATATCTGCTGTAATATAGTATGTCTTACTCGTGTTTTCACAGAATTTGAGATTAGTTTCACTGAACAACGCGCTTCACTATTGAATTTGATTAAATTGCAATATAAGAACAAATAATTAATCATCACACATTTTAAGCAAACATAAATGTTTCAGTAGATAACAAACTGGCGGTCCTGGACCACTTTTGGAGCCAACAGTAAATTGAGTACAAAATACTGTTTGAAGGACCATAAACGAATCTGTAATAACCAAACAGGAAATCACGAATGGAAAACCGAATCTACAGCTGTTCGCTTCTACTAAGCTCTAAAAATCTTCGAAATCTTTATTCTACAAAGTTAATTGTAACACAGTCTTTATCTTTAATAATCTTCTTTCCAGTAACAATCAAGTGTAATTTTTCATTTTTGTTCAATTCTTTAATCTTTTTTTCATCCAAAACATTCAAAAATCTGTTCGGCAAGTGTACTTTACAATCTTCCAACTCGGCAATTATTGCCATCCCAAATTTATCTTTCATTTTCTCCAAATTCAAAATTTTATATTTCTTTTTTTCTTCTAATTCCATTAATTTCTTATACTCTTTGAATCTTAGTTCACCAATCTCATTTAATTCCTTTAGTAGCTCCATTTAGATAGAAAAAAAATTGGGGGGAAATCGACACTATACCACCACACAAAAACCTTGATTTTGATCCTAAACTGTGATTTTTACTCCCAAAATCACAGTTTTAGGACCAAAATCAAGGTTTTTTAAGGTACATACAAAGTGGTACTAGAGTTTTTTGAAAAAATCCTGAAAATCTACAGAATTATCTCAAATTATTGCCAATTTCAGCATTTAGTTAGTAAAAATATACTAAAAATATTGAAAAATAAGTATAAACAATTTAAATTTCATCCTACAACCCGATATTTGAAACATTCAAATTTTTTCTAATTAAATGGAGTCCGAAAGAATATCATGTCCGTTTTGTAAAAAAGAAATTTTAAGAAAGAACTATGATCGCCATTATAATTCTAATTTTCATGCCAAAAACAAACAACTTTACGAAAACGAACTAAATTATTTAAGACAATGGGCTAAAGAAAACCAAATCGATAACTATCAAAACATGTATAATATAGATAAATTAAGGGAATTAAAGAGAAACTTTAAGGAAGATAAAAAAGATATCAATCCATTTACTGACGAAAAAATTCATTCAATCGCCGAAAAATTGTCTATCAAAACTAACGATAAAACTAAGTCTGAAACGATCGAACAAATAGACAAAACTCTTAACGAAAAACCTAAAAATATCATTGATGTAGGAGTTTTATCCTCTATACAAGGTCTATTTAAGCAATACATTTTAACGAATTTAAACGATAAGTTCATGTCAATTTACAAATATCTATCAATTATGAAATTAAAAGTTTAATCGAAAAATTTCAAGAAAATGTTAAAAATATGAAGGGCTATCTCTCTTTAGAATGTGAATACGAACGAACTTTAGTTAACGGTGAACCACAAATATGTCCAATGTACTTTACTATAAAATCCGATGAGTCTTTGACGTAAACAATTTTATCACTAAACAATTTAATAAATTAACGCATCGTGAACAATCTAATCATCCAAATCGAGGTTCTGGATGGACATTAAAACGCTGTAAACAACTGATTTTGAGCCTTAATAAACATGAATTTATGAACGCAGGATCATATATCGATTTACCACAAGAGATAAAGGTAAAGAAAGCTTGTGTAAATATCAAAAATAAATATGATTTCTGTTTTGTTTATTCTATTCGATGTACTATTGAAAAACCCGAGACTCATGTTGATAGAGCAAAGCAATACGAGAAATTTGTAAATGACGAGATATTTTCGGGATTTGAGTATCCAATGTCTTTAAAGGATATACAAGCATTTGAGAAATGCAGCTATAATTCCAAGTACAACTATCCAAAAATGTCTGTGAAAGTCTACAGTTACGACGAAAAAATTAACATTGTTCCGTTACAAATTTCTGAAAAATATAATGCAGAATTAAATATTGATCTACTGTATGTAAAACAAGAAGACAAATCTCATTATGTTTTGATAACTGATTTAAATAATCTAGTTTCTTCTCAGTTATCTAAGCATGAGCACAAAAAATTTCTTTGTAGAAGATGTTTAAGCCATTTCTACAAATATAGTGCTTTATCAAATCATTTAGAAATTTGTAAGCAACACGAAGTTTGCAAACCAATTATGCCGTTTCCAGGACAAAAAACATCATTTATTAATTATCAAAAGAAATTTAGCCATCCGTACGTTATTTATATGGATTTTGAAAGTATATTAGAAAAAATTCCGACATGCAAGAACAATCCACAAAAATCGACTACAAACAAGATTCAGAAACACATTCCTTATGGTTTTACTCTATATTTAGTGTCGAATGAGACCAATCGCATGTACAAACCGATATGTTATCGAGCCAAAAATGAAGAAGATTTACCTAATGTTCCAAAACAATTGTTTGAAGAACTCAATAAATTATCGAAATACATAGCGAAAAAATATAATTCAAAGAACATGAAACCTATGAAATTGACTGAAGAAGAAGAAATTTCGTATCAAAATTCAAACGTTTGTCATATCTGTGAAACAGAAGGTTTTGATGAAGAAAAATGATTAAAAGTGAGAGATCATTGTCATTTAACCGGTAAATTTCGAGGTGCTGCTCATTTATGTTGTAATCTGAATCTCAAATTTCCTCAAAATATTCCAGTTTTCTGTCACAATATGAGTAACTACGATACTCATTTGTACATAAAAGAATTGGCTAAACAATATGGAAAGGTTGATTTGATTGCAAACACCGATGAACGATATATAAATTATTCTGTAAATTCTGGATATGGATATGAATTCGAAGGTAATAAACCTAGAAAATACATTAAGTTTTCTTTCGTAGATACGTTCAGATTTATGGCTTCATCTATAGAAAAGTTAGCTAAAAATCTAAAGACAGAAGATTTTAAACATACAAATCATTTTATACAGGATGGAAGAATATTGAATGAAATTCTAAAAAGACAGCCAAATGACGACAACGAGGTTTTTAAAATTCTATCTGGAAAAGGAATATTTCCCTATGAATTTATCGATAGTATTGAAAAACTTGATTACACAGAAGAGCTAAAAATTCAAGATTTCTATTCACTTTTAACAGATGAGAGCATATCTGAGAAAGATTTTCAACATTATTTAGCTGTTTGGAATAAATTAAAGGATAAAAATCTTGGTAATTACTCAGATCTCTATAACATCCAAGATGTTTTATTGCTTGCTGATATTTTTGAAAACTTCAGAAACATTTGCTTGAATTGTTACAAACTCGATCCAGCACATTATCTGACTGCTCCAAGTCTTGCATGGGACGCTATGTTAAAATTAACGAAAATTGAGCTTCAGCTAATTAACGATTATAACATGTATTTGATGATTGAAAAAGGTATTCGCGGAGGCATTTCTCAATGTATTAAACGATATTTTAAAGCAAATAACAAATATTTGAAAGATTTTGATGAATCAAAGCCTGAAAACTATCTGTTGTACGTCGATTTTATTATTGAATTTTATCTACAATAGGTTGATTCCTTATTCCAATTTGTATGTTTTTTAGTAAATCTTTAAAACAAGACGCCTATAAAAAATTACAAGAAAGATTTGAAAATATTGAGAAAAACTTAAACAAAAAAATATCACATTTGTATAATGCTTCCGAGGACATAGTTCACTTAAGCGAATGTAAACCAAATTCTTTAATCGTTTTCGATGATTGTATTTTAGAAAATCAAGACGTTATTAAAGAATATTTCGTAATGTCTCGTCACAAAAACTTATCTTGTATCTATCTTTCTCAATGCTTTTCAAAGGTTGATAAACAAGTTATAAGAAATAATTTGAATATGTTGTGTGTTTTTAAACAAGATGATCATTATTCCAGAAATATTTATAACAATTATGTGGGATCTGATATGATCACACTTTATTGAGTTGTGTGATAAAATTTGGAAAGAAGACTACGGTTTTTTTAACTATTAATCTAACTTTGAAGCCTAAAAATGGAAAATATTTGAATAAATTTTCTAACATAAATGCTGCTCAGTGGTCTGACAAATCTACTTCATAAAATATTTGTTACAACTATTTTTATATTATCTTTAATTTTTATTTCCATTATGAAAATAACAGAAAAACGGTAAATCTGTTCACATTCCACGTTCACGTTTCACGTTCATGTTTCACGTTCGTGTTTACGTTTCACGTTCATGTTTCACGTTCGTGTTCACGTTTTTTACGTTCCACGTTCACGTTTTACGTTCCACGTTCACGTTTCAAAATGTTTCTAATTAAATGGTGAACGTAACTTCTGAAGAAGCGAAAAAACTTGATCAAATCGAAAAGAAATTAATCAAAGAATTTAAAGAACAGATTCGAATTGATGAAAAAGAACAAGAATTTAATCAAAAAATCAATCAACCTGTAACTTCTGCAATAAAAAACATTGAGGGCAAAATTGAAAATGTTTTAATCGATAGTCAAAATTTGATGAATTTGGTTCCAGTTGTACGACAATTTGCCGATATTTCAATTCCAGAATCTGAAGTGGAAGAGTTTGAATTGCCAAAATTACCATCTTCAACACCATTTAGACCTCGAATCATTGAAGACTCTACAATAGTTGGACCAATAAGTCCTGGAACAACGGATATAATAATTGGTGAAATTGGTAAAAAATTTCTTCTTAGAGCTAAGGATGATAAATTTGGTTTGTATTGGGACAGAAAAAAGAGAAGTTTTATGATTGGAAATTTACCCGTTAATTTTGAACATAATGATATCATTATTAATGAAAAAACATATGAAGGAACTCAAGGTTTATGGAGATTATTAACAGAATATGACGCCCCAAAAGATAATTTATATTCTGAAGAAGATTTGAAAAAGTATACAGAAATTTTGTGGGAATCTGACTCAATTTACAAAAATAATGATCCATCTACTAAGAAGCCTAAGTCAAGTAGAGGTAAAAAATATATGAAATTAATTAAACCAATTTGGGAAAAACGAATACGAAGGATCAGGTGTAAGAAAATACAGTGATAATAAGATTGAATACAGATATATCGACGATTTAACAAAACTCGATGGAATTATTAATTTTATTTATGCTCAAAAGAAGGCTGGAAATAACAATTTTTTGAATGAAAAGAAAGCAATTAAAGATTTTATTTCGAACAAACTTGACGAAATGATTGAAAAACCTGATGGAATTAAATATTTAAAACGAATTTTGCCGGCAATAAGTTCATCTATGATTGAGGGTAGCGGACTTTTGAATGATTTTATCAACAATTTACCTTTTGAATTACACGTACCAACTTATCAGTATCTGGGGCCTGGCACAAAACTCGAAAAAAGACTAAAAAGAGGAGATCCTGGTATAAATAAATTAGATCAAGCTGCTATGGAACACGATATTTTTTATGCAAAACATAGAGACACAAATTCCAGACATATAGCAGATAGAGTTTTGCAAGATAAGGCAATGGATAGATTTTTATCAAAAGATGCTAGTTTAGGTGAAAGATTTGTTGCGCTTTCAACAGCTGGAGCAATGTTTTTGAAGAGAAAACTAGGAATGGGAATCGAAGAGAACTTGAAATTTTAACTATATAAATGGAGGTGAACGTAAATTTCAGCAAAAATCAGAAAGAAAAAATAAAATCCGCTTTCAAGAAAAAAATACCCGTTAGTATTCAATTTAAAATAGATCAACTAAAAAATGGCGAAGATAAGATATTTTTAACAAACAGACAATACAATAAACTCGAAAAACATAAGAAAAACAATAAAGGAACCAGAATAGAATTTTCTTATAATCAGTTGAAAGAACTTAAAAATGGTGGACTTTTGAAAGATTTATTAGATTTTGGAGAAGACATTCCTATCGTTAAAAATGTCGTTCCTTATGTTCGTAAAGCTGCTCCAATTGTAAAAAAAGATGTAATTCCTATTGTGAGAAATATTTTAAATTGGTTGGATAAAGAGTTGGAAGATGTTACAGGATCTGGATTAGATGAAAAAACTTTGAATTACGTGAAATCAAACATTAAAAAAAATGGAAATAAAACCATTAACATTTGGAGAATTGGAAAAAATCTGCAAGAACATTAAAAATTTTAGAGGAATATTCATGAGAGATACATTACCTGAAAAATTTAAGAAATATGAATGTGGAATTGTTAATTTAGACTCGATTATGGGAACTGGAACTCATTGGATTTGCTATTATAAAACTGATAAGAATGCATTTTATTTTGATTCGTATGGAAGAATTGAGGACAAACCGCCGATAGAATTGATCCAATATTTGAAAAAATCAAACGTCTACTACAACGTTTCTCAAATTCAAGACTACAAAGACCCCCCAATTTGTGGTCATTTATGTGTTTTTGTTTTGAATGAACTGACTGATGGTAAAGATTTTAAAGACGTTGTCAACAAATTATTGCTTAATAAATATGGATTCGCAAAATATTTTTTATGTGTTTGGAATACAAATTAGAACTGAAAATATTCGAAATAATGTCAATTTTGATAGTTTGAGAAATGAGTTTGATAACAAATTAGAAAATTTATTACAAAACCTTCCAGATTCAGATATATTTGCTGTCGAGATTGAAGATTTTAAAGCAGAATATGATAACAAACTTGCAAATTTCATGAGTTCAAATGAAGTTGCTGATAAAATAAAAACATTGGAAAAAGAAGTTGATGATGGTGTAAAAAAATTATTTACCAATTTAATGTCTCATGTCGAAAAAGCTGATACAATTACTGAAGCGATCAAAGTTGAAAAGAATTATGTTAGTTTGGCTAATAAAAAAAGAATTGTCGGTGTTCGACCTGGTATTGACAAACATGATGTTGTTGTTAAAGAACAAATTTTAAAACCTCTAAAATTATCATAAAACATCGATATTGTTGATTTACATGATCCGAATGTTAAAAATGCCTTAGATTTTAAAGGAAAAATAATTAGCAGTGTTAGTAAAGGAATTAATCCATTTGATGTTGTTGTAATGATTCAATTAGAAGATCCTATTAAAATGTTTAATGAACTAAAACAAAATTATGAGAATCATAAACAGCATGTTAAAGATTTTACAACAGAAGTCTATGAAAAACTTGATGAAAGAAGTAAAAGATCAGTAGACGATGTTGATGAAATTATTGAAAAACTTACTAGATTTAAAGAGTCTTTTGATAAGTTTAGTTTAGATGCTACGAAAACTTTTGAGAATATTGGTCATAAATTTATTGAATACAATGATACTTATGCTGACAAATTTCAAAAAAATAGAAGTAAAACTTAATAAGTGGGAGGAAGATCTTACTGAAATAGGTATTCGCGTAGGGTTTTATGCATGATAAAATTTCCTTATATAAATGGCGCTCATATACTGTGTGAGATGTAAAGAAAAAACTGCAACAAATGATATAAAATACTATGCAAACATCAATGGAGTTAAGAGAATATCTGGAAAATGTGCTGAATATAACGCTAAAAAGAGCCAATTTATAAAAACTTGATTTTGAAATTTTTTCTTAATAAATAGAGATGGCGGGACATTACAGTGCTTTCGATCTTTTTATAATGCAACACGAAAGAGATTTGAAAAAAGAACATTGGGATGATATTTCTCAAAAATATGAATTATCCGAAGATATGATGAGATTATACGTAAACAAATTGAATTGGTATAACATTGCTAAATATCAAACTTTATCATCAAAGTTCATTCAAGAAAATATACATTATCAATTAAAAGGTCATATGTCTGTTCTTTGTCTCTATCAACACTTGAGTATAAAATTTTTGGATGAAAATAAAGATACAGTTGATTGGAATAATATTATAGATAGTGGTTACTATCCTGTGCAGATTTTATTGAAATATGTGGCCGAAATTGCAAAATTTAAGGAAGAGAATCCTGAATATGACGAAGTAGATCATTAAAAATGACTAAAATTTATATCTTTTCTTATAAAAACGTACATTAGATCGATGAAAAAATGATATCTTTCTTATACATGATGTTTAAAATTTCTAAATTTTTTCTTAATAAATGGCGGACTACAAAAAGTATGCTAGTGTTATTGAAAGGGCGGAGTTTAAAAATTTCTATCCAATTAGTAAACAACATTTGAATGAACCGAATAAAAGAACTGAGTTTAATATTGATTTTGGAGATAATTTTTGCTCGTCTAACTTCCAGTTTTATATTTCTGGAACTTTAACAAAACAAGATGGTCAAGCATATCTTGGAACTGATAATGTTAGATTAATCGATAATTTTATACCGTTTTTATTTTCTAAGATTGAAGTAAGAAAACACAATAAATTGATAGAAGAAGTCGAAAACTGTGGCCAATTAAGCACAATTAAAGGAACTATTTCGTATTCAAAAAAGGATGTTATTTCTCAAACTTCTAATGGCTTTGAATCAGATTTTAAATTTGGTGTTTTTGAAGCAGCTGGAAATTTATCTCATTTTGGATTAGGATTTTTTGAAAATGTTACTATTCCGATCTATAAAGGAGGATTTTATCTAAGTTTTATAAGAGCAGAAGACGATGATGTGATTCTGAAGACTGCAACTGGAAATGTTATGCCTGTTGATGGAAAAATAACAATTACAGATTTTTTTATTAGAGTTCCAATGATTGATTATAAAACCACGAGTAAAATTAGGTTGATTGATGAAATTACAAAAAGTCAAAACATTATGTTTAATTTTCAAGATTGGCAATGTATTGAACAAAAAGGTATTTCCGGAACAACTTATTCGTTCGATATCACAAATATTTATAGAAATATCTTCAATCCCAAGTTCGTTATCATTGGTTTTCAAACAGATAGACAGAATAATCAAGAAAAAAATCCTTCAAAGTTTGATAGTTTGAATGTAAAAAATATCAGAGTAAAATTGAACGGTTCTTATTATCCAGATGAATTACAAAATTTACAAATTACAAACATTTCCGGAGGTCTTTTCAGAATCATGTATCAGATGTATCAAGATTTTAAGAAAGTTTACTGTAATAATAAGGAAATGTATTACAATCCTAAAGAATTTTTAGCGAATAGACCTATTTATGTCATTGATACAACAAAGAGTTTGACAAATATTTCTGGTTCAAAGAACGATATAATTATCAATATGGATTTTCAAAAAGCTGTTACAAACGCGATTTGTTATGTGGTTGTGGTTTCTGAGAAATTTTTAGCCTATGATGTGATTAAGAACGATATTAGAGAAATAATAATAATAATAATAATAATAATAATTTATTTTCCAAATAAATACATTACATAGTTCTTTGTACAAATACAGGATAATAAAAACCATAATAATATACTTAGGTAACAAAATACATTTTCCATTACCACAATAATTGAAATCTAAAAGTATCTTAAACTAAGTGCCAAGCCTAACTTTACATCCTTAAAACTTAACGCATTCATTCCAACATGGATAAAAGTACATACACTCTTCACATTCATACATGCACAACAAATATAAAGTACAATATTACTGTGAAATTCATGGATTGACACATTTAAATATAACAAAATTAAATCAGAATGTTGGGTCATGTATTGTACAAAATATATTGGATATTTATTATTATTTATTCGGAACTAGAGTACTCCAAGGCAGTGCCTGTTTGGAGGTACTTTCACCACTAGAAATCCTGTAATATTATGGCAAAACAGAGTATAAATATATATACATATACATACATATATACATATATATATATATATACATACATACACATACATACACACATACATTATAATTTTCCAAACTTTAACATACTGATATTTCAAAAGAAAATGTATCGTTCAAGTGCAGTTTTGTATAAGCCCTTCAGTCCCAGGAAATGTCTTTCAAAGTTAATTTATATTTTTTTGACGTTATTTAAATTTGTAAATATTGTTAGAATTGAATTGTATGGCAAAAGGTTTTCAAGCGTTTCTATGCAATCATAATAGGATAGTATACTACTAGTTATGAAATGAATGTTCTATTGAACTATATTAAACATCTTATCTTCAATATTTTCAACAGTAAACAACCACATTCTAACTTTATTAGCAAAAAAGGTTGCTGTTCTTAAATTTTGAATTTCTGTTGGCAATTTATTAAACATTCTTGGTGCTAAAAAGTAATATGTTTTTGTGAAGTATGTATTGGAAGGTTTGGGTACAGTAAAACTAGCTGCATTTCTTAGTTTAGACTTAAAAGCTTTATCAGTTATGCAGCATCTGCTACGAATGAAAAATATTTTTAAAACTTTATATACGAACATATATTGCAGGGGTAAGATTTTCAAATTGCAAAAAATTGGGAAAGATTTTTCAGTTTTAAGCTTTTTTCCTATTATTCGTATAAAACGTTTTTGAATCATGTAGATTGGTTTGATATTTGAACGATAAGTCCCTCCCCAGCAAATTATTCCATAATCCAATCGACTATGCACTAGTGAAAAATATAGAACCCGTAATAATTCTTTACTGCATATATTTCGTAAAAAATAAAATAACCTTAAAGTACTATTTATTTTTGATTTCAAATTCATGATATGATTCTTAAATTTTAGTTCCCTGTCCAATACTACTCCCAAGTATTTTATATTGTCCACAGGTTTTACTTCAGCACAAACAGTAGAACACTGCCCGCCTCCACTGATACAATCAATGCATTTATAAAAAATTTTATTTTCAAAAATAACCTCTCGTCTTAAACTAAAATTCATAAATCTAGTTTTAGCAGAGCTAAGTACCATGTTGTTTTTTGAAAACCACCATTGAAGCGCTTCTAAGTCTGAATTCATTTTTAGTTCTATTTCATTCCAATTCCGTTCAACATAGCAAAGTGCTGTATCGTCGGCGAATGATGATTATTAGAATATTATGTGTGAGATTCGATGAGTTATTAGAGAAATTCAGTAAAAATCGCGGTATTTTCGCTATTATTCGTCGGATAATTTTAAAACTTTACAGAATTGTTAAAGACATTAATAAAAGTATTCCTTTTAAATTGCAGTAAAAAACTTTGAAAAATAGGGATGATATTAGGAAAAAACCATTTCAAGGTCATGGACCGGAAGTGGTGATTTTAAAAAATACTTTAATATTTACTGATCCTATATACCAAATTTCATCAAAAAAGCTCCAATAGTTCTCTAGATATAAGAGTTTAAAGATAAGGGATGATTGGGGTAGATTTTTGAACATTTTTGTTATTTTCATGAAATTTTAAGTTGAACTCGCTTGTTTTTGAAGTTTCAGATTTTTCTGATAATTTTTTATATTTTTTTATGAATATTAAGAAATAGGGGATGATTTCACCCTTATGGATAAGTTAAGTCGAAAGAGTTAAGTATTTACTATATGTGTACCAAATTTTATTAAAATCGGTTGAGTGGTTTTTGAACAACAAGGTTTGAAATAAATATTGATATTCACTTATTTAATATAAATTGGAAACTATAACAGTTCTAGGGAATTGAGACATTTCATTTTAACATGTTGGTAACACTACATCTCGTCTTCATCTCTTGCTGGGCGTTGGCCACGTATAGCTAGCCATGTGTGATCCTCCTCTATTTTAACGAAATTTAACAAGATATATCATTATTTAGAAGATTCTAATGTATTTGTGAGTTGAAGAAAGAAGATATGGACTTTATAAAGTAAGAAGATTGCTGTGAAGATCTGTGTTTCTTGTTAAAAGTGAAGTGAAGTGTTCCACTAGGCATTGTCCTTCATATTTAATAAGTTTCTATTATATTCTCGAAGAAAGACATTACAAGAAGATTGTGAATTTGTGTAGACATTCTAAACTGTGATAAAAACATTGTGTGAAAATAGTGTTCATTTGTAATACAGAATTAAGTGTTTTTACAGTGATTCCATTGTCGCACACGGTGTGAGCAAAGCAAGGTCATTGTAGTGTGAGCAAAGCAAGTTCATTGTTCACGGCGTGAGCAAACCAAGGTCAAGCGTTAGTTACACAAACGCCTCTCACATGTTTCAATAAAATGAGATTCGAGGTCAAGCGTTAGTGGTACAAACGCTCTCAGCAGACGTCACAAATCTAGAGTTGATTGAAATAAAATATATGATACCTTTCTTCTTCTCCCATTCCCAATTTCTTAGAAGTTAAGTAGATATCGCAAAAACACGCACACTAACAACACTCATTTTGTATGTCTTTAACAATAATTGATGATGTTCATATTATTTTCTTTCATTCCTTCTAAAACTTCAAAAATATACTCTTTCGCTGATGAAAAATCTCGATTTCTTCCGTAATAATCTTTGTAATCATAGACAAAATATCCTAAATAGTTGTACAATAGAATGAAATTATTTCTATTTATCTCTGTTGTAGAAATGTAAACATAAACATTTGCGTTGAAAAATTTATATCTCGGCAGACTTAGTTCCATAATCTCCATTTATAACAAAAAATCTTTTTGTTTAATGGAAGAGTATAATGCCAACTGTTACAAGTGTTATAATAGAGGAGAAATTATTGATAAAAGATATTTAGTTTGTAGAGATTGTAATTTAATTTTGTACGAAAGATCTAAACCTAAGAAATTTCGAAATAAACTAACACATTTGAATAACCTGCTTACAAAATTGCAATATGGAGGTAAAAAACAAAAAAAATGTGTTACAGAATTTAGAAAAAAGAATGAAAAATTCGAATTATCTATTGTAAATATTGAAAAAATCAATATGTTATTTGATGAATATATCAGATTTGTTGGTTTAAATACACACGTTTATTATGGGAAGATTTTACCTACAATCTTTCACTATTTGGATATTGAGTTTGACTACGATTTTAAGCCGGAAATCCTCGATGATTTTATAGTTCACTTGGAGAAAGTAAATGAAGAACCTCGTGAAAAGAATGCGGTTTTACTCATATTCTCCCCGACTTCACGAGTTATTGTTAGCAAATTTCATTTTTTTCCGTTTATAACTTTTTTTCTATCTAAATGGAGCTACTAAAGGAATTAAATGAGATTGGTGAACTAAGGTTCAAAGAGTATAAGAAATTAATGGAATTAGAAGAAAAAAAGAAATATAAAATTTTGAATTTGGAGAAAATGAAAGATAAATTTGGGATGACAATAATTGCCGAGTTGGAAGATTGTAAAGTACACCTGCCGAACAGATTTTTGAATGTTTTGGATGAAAAAAAGATTAAAGAATTGAACAAAAATGAAAAATTACACTTGATTGTTACTGGAAAGAAGACTATTAAAGATAAAGACTGTGTTACAATTAACTTTGTAGAATAAAGATTTCGAAGATTTTTAGAGGTAGTAGAAGCGAACAGCTGTAGATTCGGTTTTCCATTCGTGCTTTCCTGTTTGGTTATTACAGATTCGTTTATGGTCCTTCAAACAGTATTTTATACTCAATTTACTGTTGGCTCCAAAAGTGGTCCAGGACCGCCAGTTTGTTATCTACTTGTTTCAATTAAATAGATATAACATATGCGTTCATAAAGAATATTATGTTAAAATTTTTTATTTATCGTGCCAAGATTTTTTATCAATAACAACAGTTGAAAATAGATTGCGTATTCTTGTTTATAGAAAAACTAATATTAAAACTAAGGAATTTTTTTATTTTTACTTCAAGACATTCTAAATATCTAAGATGCGATCTGGCGGTAAAATATATTTTTGTACAATTTCACCCTCTAAATTTTGTAGCTTATATATAACACCTTGCACTTTTAGATCTTCCGTTCTTTAGACCGTTGACACAGACGAATATTGATCTTTTAATTTGCTGAAATTTTGGTTTAAGTAAACTGTTGTTAATACATATGTAATACCTTAGCAATACGATATACAAGTGCAACGATGAACTAGAATGCTCTATAGTGGAGTATTCAGTTAGAAACACTCCACTCTAGATCATTCTTGACAAGTGTGATCGGTAATCCACGGGTGCCGGCGTGGACTCACTGTCCTACTCTCAGTCAGCTAATGTGACGTCAGCTACCCTCGTCAAAATTAGGCGTGGACCTGCAGTCCTAAAATCATTAAAACTTTACCGTTTCACTTGACCTGCTGTCTAGTACAATTATCACCTGTGATTGCAAAATGGAGGTAATACAACAACATGAGTCGTGTTCTTCTACTTTAAAAAATAGACTAGGTTGCCGGTTTTCATACGAATAGAAATGACATATCCACGTAAAATGAGGACAACATTCTCAAACAAGTAAATTAGTAATCGCTATATCATTTGAGTTGTACTCTACACCGTGTCAATGTCAACGGAAGGTATAGAATGAACAAACGAAAAATCTATATATTTAATGACAATCACTAACTGAAGACATACAAAGTGATACAGCTAAGTAGGAAGAGAAATGCGACTAATATCCTGTAGTAACAGTTGCTACTGACTGTACTAACATCCCCATTTCGAAGCCTACTTAACATGGAAATGAATTCATCAACACCACAATATTGACAAGCACTCTGTGTAACTAATGCAGAGTCATCCATGGCTAAATGCAGCAAAGATGCTTGTAGCACTCGTGATTTAACATGATAACTAATTTAAATAATGGGTATTATACATTTTATAGTTATCAATATAAAGACTATTGTAACTAGATAAAATCTAATTGTATTATTTATAAGCCTAGCTAATAAGATTTTGAGATTGAATTTAAATAGCTATGAATATAAAAACAACTAAAAGAATAAAATCCCCTACTCGCCCGTACAATTACGCGTACTCATACACAATTAAAAACGTTGGTATAAATAAAGACTGGTATTACTGTTATTATTTTATGAGGACGTTAAGCGTTTTATAATGATATTTATAGACCAGTTAGACACAAAAGGAATACAAAAACCAACAGGATACTTTGTTTATTCACATTTTCACAAGTTTTATTTTAGTCTTCAAGCAATGTCGCATTGTTGGATTTAAACCGGTAGTTTAAATTTGTCTATTAAAGAATATTAATTCGACGATACCTACAGCTTTTCCCTTGAACGTAACACGTAACAAACACGAATACCAAGAACAACGTAGTGCCTAACACAGAGCCTTGGAGCACACCTCACTTTATTTGTTTTGTTCTGCTCCTCTTGCACTGCAAATCAAGAAAGGTTGACCGTAGCTGCCGTTTGGGTGGTCGAGAGCATACCTGTCCAGTCCTTTCAAGTAGCTCAATGCGTAATCATTAGTGGTGGTTAGTAAGTCACATTTAACCTGTTGATCGTTAGATAAGTGTTAGAGATGGCTTCTTAGCCTTTGCCTCACCTGGTAAAATAAGTCATGATTTGCCATTTATTTCCAATTTTTATCCTGCAATTTTAAGTTCTTAAGAAATTTTATAAAGTCGAGTATGTGAAATTGCTTTTAATTAATTTACAGAATTAGCAACGGACCATTATACAAGGCTTATGGATACTTCAAAATATTTTCGGTTAATGGTAAGGTTGTAGTTATGTTACTTAGCCTTTCAGAAAATCCAATCGATTATTGGCTAAATATTTGTTTTCGACGTGCTTTAAAATTTCACTTCTGTATTTCTGTTCGCACATTGTCTAGAAAATGAAATGTTCTATGGACTTTGAATATTGTACGACGTTTAATTTCTATTCAGGCAACACTTGATGGTAGTGCATGTTACTCCATGGGTTCTGGCTGAGCGTCATGGAAGACTCAGTAGGCTGACACAACGTCTCTTTGTCTGCAAGGGGATGAAAACATTTCTTTTCGGCTCGATTGCCTGTCTATATATCTGACCACAGGACATACCGAAAAAGAAATGAGGTACATATTTGAAAAGTTGTATGCAACCCTGACTAACTCTGTTACACGAAACGTGGTGTGGTGTACCCTATAAAATAAAGCAGGGTATGAATAACTCAAAAGTCTTTCAGAAAAAAAAGAACTCAACCGTTAGTATGTGTTCCTGCACGTGATCTCTGTTACATTTCTATATTAGAAACAATTGATATCACCTTCACATAGAAGAAAACTTTCCACTCTGAATTGTTGTGGAACAGACATAAAACAGTTTTGCCATTTACCTCTACCCGTACAAATCCTAATCTCATGTTTGATATTTTATTCCTATTTCTATGACTTCAAAAATGTAATAACAACCTTCTCTGTTATTACATTAAAACAAACTTTTAATTTTATATCTCTTTAAAACTTGTTATTATTTAAATATGTATTTGTTAAATATCACATTTTTAAAAGGAATATTTGTTTTCAATGAATTAGCAAGTAATCATTTTGATGGTTTTTTGTTATAATTATTCACGACGAACGCTTATATTATAGTTTTGGATTTGTTGGATATGGGCTGTAAATGATGTAAATACATAATTAAAATAATGACTAGTACTGAACCACCTTGAAAATACTGTATATTTAGATCAAAATGCAATTTAAGTAATTCAGTAACTTCTTTTCAAATCACTGTTTGTTTTTCATGTCATTCATTGCTACTTCTCTATGCAGACTAAACACTACACTTTTATGGCACTTGTGTATTATGTCAACAAAATGTTTGTTTTGTATTTTTTCGGTTTAATATAACAAAGGTTTAACTAATTAATAACCGTCTCGTAACTTATATATATATAAACTTACCCGACCATATCCTAACTACCTGCTAAGGTATACGTTTTAGAAGCTATTTTATTCCAAACTATGATCCCTTCGTATTAAAGTAGCTATGGCGAGAAGGGATTATTCGATGTGAATGTTTGGTTAAGCTCCAACTCACCATCCGCTTAGTGTAGTGTCTGGAATTTTACGCTGTTAAAGATTTGACTCCTGAAATCCGGAGTCATGTTCGTCCGAAGAGATCAAAAAAAGTGGGCAATGGAGAATGTTAGACAAACATATACTCGTATGTGTCACCATATCCACCGGGTGTGCTGTTATTGAATACAAATTAGATACATATTAATATGAGGTTCTGATGGTTTACAATACAGATTTCACTTTTAAGCATTAGATAACAAATTACATACAAAATATATAATAATATACATAAACATATATAAAAAAGTACGCGACATGTGACATGTGAGATGCGGAAGAGGTTTGTTTAATTATAGACACATACCGACAAACAATTACACGGAAAATAGACTTTTACACCCTAATGAAAACAAAAAAGAACTTCTGTCAGCCTACTGAGTATTAGACTTCAATGAAGCTCAGCCTACATTCATTCTGGTCTGCCTAGAGATGGAGTGCGATGCAAAGTTCCAAGCTGTAGATGAAACCTTTCTCGAGATATTTTGCTACATGATGTATTCCCTTTTTTCATTAAATTGGATTTAATATCAGCGTTTAAATAAAAAGATATACATAAGTCTATCATAAAATGCTGGTGCATATGCTATAGTATCCACCTTAAAAATGTCGTAATATGCCACTAGCCTTATAAATGTACAGTTTTATAAATTGTTTCATTTTGCTATTTTCACGTTACGACAGTTACCCATAACACCAATGTAATAATATTCACTACAGCTCAGCCAGATCCCATAAAGTGACCTGCACAATAATCTAAAACATTCTTTCTCATATAAAAATGTAGCGTCATAAAAAATCTCAAGTCTGTAGGTCAAGACAAACAGACAGACACAAATAAAACGTTTCCAGCCCCTCTAGTGATACACTACGCTAATGCTCAACTCTATACATTTTATATCAGTTTATTTCTACTCCCACTGTCGCTGCTCATTCCCACTCACAAAAGTTTGCGCTGGTTTGCATTCGAGGTTGTTTATTCTCTGTTGCTCTCAGCGTACTATTTTTGAAAACTAATTAAAAAACTGACATTATTTTACTCGTAACTATAGTTTAACTCTTTTAGACAATTACCATTAATTTTAAAACAAAATATTGCAGCTGCTGTATAAATACATTATAGATATGCACAATATTTATTTTCTATAAGAAAATGAAAAAACCAATTATATTTCTGATTTTGGAGTTTGAACTTAAAAGTAAAATATTCCGGTCAGATAATAATTATGGACCTTTTAATTGTGGGACATTAACATAGTAAATATTCCATCCAGATAAACAGAAACTAAATTTTTCTACCTTTTAACCCATTGTCTAGGCCTACTTTAATTTGATAACTTGTTTTTATACTAAAAGACTTTGCATACAGTTGTAACTAACTTAGTGTTATTTTATCGTGAGAAGACTATGCTATGGAGTTACATACAGAACTACTAAATTTAGATTAGAATTAAATTAAGTAATAAATATTTTAATTAAATTGAGAGTGGGTGCAAACCTAGAACTTATGAGCAACATCATTTTTTACAAACAACTTTTGGAATTACATAAAAGTAATGAGATTGTTTCATATGACTAAGCTGATTGGAGTCAGTTGTTGGTTCCAGCTTAATAGAATACGACAAGAGCGGAATTAGTACACAAATTGTGTGTTGATTTGGTTCGGCGTAATAATCGAGTGCGTAGTTTGTGATTACACCTATTAGAAGGTTTAGCAAGTCGGTCCTCTATTGATGCCAGCAGCAAATCAATCCTTATCAATTCTCATATGAGACCTGATTTAATTTCTGCATTCACTTAGCGAATAAGGGTAAATTTGATTCTATGTTTCTTCTGTTTTAATTCTATAATTCGAGTCCCTATATACTATACATATTTCTGAAGCTAATATAGAGGATTTAATCAAAGGTTTGTTTACTGCATTGTTTTAAGATAAAAATACAAAATAACACAAAATATAAAATATTACAATAAGTTAGGTCATAATTATATGATTATACCCACTAAAAACATTTGTGTATATTTTAACCTATTAAAATATTCCATGTATGATCCCAGTATTCCATGTATGACAGCTTTAGCAGCCTACATTCTAAAACACCGTTTAGACGAATTACCGTTTTTATGTGAAGCTACTTATGTTTCAGATATGATTTTATGAGTTTACTATACAAATTTCAAAATTATTTATTTTATTTGCCATTAAAGTAATATAAATGAAAAAATGAGAAGGAAGCAATATTAAAAACTACGAAATATTTTAAAAGTTTTAACCAATAAAATATTATAAACTTAATTCTATAATGTAACATACACATGAAAACATTCGGGATGTACAATTTCCTAAATTGAAAATTGTAATCAAAATAATTATATTGTAATTATCTAAGCAAGCGGTTGAACATGTAATACATGTTTACACTACGACAACAAAGTAGTTATAGTTTAATTAAAGTCGGTAAGTAAGAGCGAGTAGAGGCACCGATGTAATAATAGTAATAGTAATAACAATTTATTTTACCAAATAATAAGAAGATTTACAGTAAAGTATGATTTACATCAATCGTTCATTTACATGACTTACAAGAAAATTCACACAAAATTATTCATTGCTAACTTGTCAAGCTGTCTTACATCTTAT
Source organism: Homalodisca vitripennis (assembly GCF_021130785.1). Lineage (NCBI taxonomy): Eukaryota > Metazoa > Arthropoda > Insecta > Hemiptera > Cicadellidae > Homalodisca > Homalodisca vitripennis. Next base: position 153,896,045 of record NC_060215.1, read on the forward strand.
GAAAATAACTAACTTAATACAAAAATTTCTTAACTATACAGCAAATTTAAGGGTGTTTATTTGTTTGAGTAAATGTAGGTCCTCATTAAACTATATCTGATTTAAGGCCCTTTATTCAAAATCATATTAGAATTATAACGGTTGGGTTAAAAATGGTCAAAAGATTAACTAGACAAAAAATCTTCATAGTAAAACAAAGATATTAGACATAACTAAAACAGATTACAAATCTAAAGATGCCTTTCAATGTCTTCAAATGTAACAAAAAATGATGTATTATCAACATAAGGCTATTGGTTAGCAAGAATAACTAAAACAATTTAAGATAAAAATTATAATTCTTTATATATATATATATGTGTGTGTGTGTGTGTGTGTGTGTGTGTGTGTGTGTGTGTGTGTGTGTGTGTGTGTGTGTGTGTGTGTGTGTGTGTGTGTTTGTGTGTGCATACACATATAACACTATTTACATTTACCTAAAAAGTACAAAAAAAAAGATATAAATGACGTGGGAACCAATTAAGAGTAAATGAAATTTATATTTATATCTGAAACACAAAAACTAATATTTTCTTGTTCAAATAAACTATTTTTAAATTTGTCACCGTATACTACAAATATTATATCATTAGTAATTTTTACTCCATTGCACTTATTAATTCAGACAATATTGTACCTATACAATCAGGACATTTATATTTTATATAAAATTAATAGTCTAGTTTTTCCTAGGGCTAAATTGTCCATTTTGTTTTTTTCTGCGCTTAATAACATGTGAAAAGACCACCATTGCAGTACTTCTAAATCACTGCTGATTGCTAATTGAACAGATTCGCAATCTCCTTCTACGTAACACAGCGCAGCATGATTCGTAAAAGATATTAGTTCACCTTGGAATTAGGCTTCACAAAGATAATTTATGTTTAAATAATAAGCAATATTGAGTCTAAAACAGACCCTTGTGGTACGCCGTTTTTGTACGAGACATGTTTCACTTAAGACTGAACAAACCCAGACACTTTGTTTCCTGTCTAAGAAGTATCTTTTAAACTACTCATACACAATTAACCATATTCTACAGCCATATACCTTTTCTAATAATGATTGCCTGTATCAAAAGCTTTATTTATCTAAAAAGAGACAATAAACACTTTTGTTTTCATTCAGCCCATAATTTAGTTTTGTCATGAATTTTAACAAAGCGCTCTGGTATTCATACCAGCTCTATAACCAAACTGCTTGATACTAAAGAAATTGGTTTTTCTATGAAATTTAATAATCTGTCCTTCATTATCTTCTCAAATTATTTTACATGGTAACACGGCAACAGAGATATCGGGCCATTATTATTACATTTCAAGTCTGAGCCATTATTAAACTTAGGCATTTTAACTAAATGTTTGAGCATTGAGGGAAAAACTTTATTAGTAAAGCTTAAGTTTATGATATGTAATACATCATTTTTTGACGTGAAATCTTTTTTATCAAGTAGGAAATATTGCGTCAACTCATAATAATTATCCTTTGTCAGTTTTATTTTATTACTAAACTTATTTATATAGTTAATTTAATTATTCTTTAGAGTTTTATTTTGAAGATGTTTCTTGACGAATGGAAATTAATGGTTTATTCTTCTAATTTGTCCACGGATATAGTTATTCATCCACGGTTTCGTCGTTTTTAATTCTTTTCGATGGATCTTGACTTCTAATTTACTATTAGTTGCAAAATATTAAAGAATATATCAAAAGCAGACGACGCGACAGTTTGTTTTCAAACATCAGACCAGTCGATGTTATCAAGCTGCTGGTTCAGCGTATCTTTATCAGTGCGGTAGCTTGAGGAGGGAGAGGGATGAAAGGTCACTAGTCCATCCTCCCCCCCCCCACCACCGAACGACACTCGCACATTCTACATATATACAGCTGCATGTGAAACTGACTGATATATGTAAGCAAATTTTAACCTACTTCTAGAAGAAACTTGAAATTTGACACGCAGGTACCCTCTTACCGTATAACCAACAGGAACAGTCTGAAAACCGGGAATTTTTATTTTTAAACCCCTCAAAAAAATTAAAGAAATTTCGCGCATTTTTCATCCTTGCAGACCTTCTTATGAAAAAACTTTGGTCAAAAATGAAGTGAACTACAAAAAAGGTTCAGTGACTTTTTGTCTTATCTCATGTGGTTAAGCTACAAAACGCGGGAATATTTGACATTCCAGAGTTATTTTCGCTTAAAATAAGGTTTCGAGCCCGATAGCAGCCGAACGGTAGGTCGTAGCTCAAATCTGATTGACCCATCAAATTAGCAATAAACGTAATGTACAGAAAAGTTCCAGTGACTCTTTGCCCTTTCTCCATTCGTATGGCCGTAAAACGATTATGTGCAAAATTTGTGTAATTTTCACGTGCAAAATTAGATTTCGGGTACCGATAAAGGCCAAAAGGTTGACCATAGCTCAAGACAAAACGAAAGTGTAATTTAGAAAATTTCGTGATCTACAAATAGTTTGTGATTTTTGGCCCTATCTCTATTGTTTCAGACACCTAATGTGATTATGTGCAACATGTTTGTAATTTTCTCTTGAAAAGTTAGTTTCCGGACTCGATCGCGACCAAACCGTTGATCGTAGCCCAAAACAGATGAGGTACTGGAATTAGAAAATCACGTGATCTACAAAATGGATTGAGTTACTTTTTGCCCTATCGTCAATGGTTTGGCTTCAAAACGCGTTTAAATGCAAATATTTTGTAATTTTTACTTGAGATTTCTGCATTTGGAGGCTGTAGCGGTCGAGCCACTGGTTGAAATTTAAAAATTACATTTTTTTTAACTAAACAATGATGAAATCTAAAAAAAAGGTCAAACACCTTTTTCCGTATATCCTTGCATAAGCCTGATAAACGCTCTCAATGACAAAATGTTTGTTGTGAATTGGCTATTTTAGGGGATTTAAGATCTATGCGTTCACAATTTGTTGAGTTTGCTCCATTTTGGGATGATATGGTCAATAAATTTCTACCAGGAAAAAACCAAGTAATCTGATAACTCCCAATAACAGTAACCACCCTTACGGAATGACTTCTGAGTAAATGAAACCCCCTGTTCAACTTAATAATCTAACAAAGACCATAAATGTGTGCAATTCATCTCGGTTGCAGATTGAGTTTGTAAACTATGTAAACGAATGACTAGTATACGTCTACTAGCCCACATCGCGAATTGGCTGAGTGTAAGCGAAGCGTCAAAAGTAGATAGGGAGAGTGAATTTTAATTATTTTCACAGACCCTACACACTCTAAAAGAGGCCCACGTGTGTCATTAACACCCGGTAACATTACCACCCACACCCGGAATTTCCTGGAATGACTAGATACACGCCTCATCAAATTAGACCCCCTTAAAAACTTAAAAGTATTGACAGGATCGGGCTTTTATTATATTTACACTAAACAATTCACAATAGCTGACATTTGCAGACGGTTTTTCAATGGTCTGTACTACCTAAAAACCAGAGGTCGTAGCTAAAACCTGACTGCAGAATCCTTCAATTTTAAATTTTCTACAGGAAAGGTTACTTTTTGTCGTATCTCTAACGGTTAAGCCGCAAAATGCCCTTGAAGTCAAAACTTTGGTTGAATTTAGAAGAAAGATCAACAAATTCTAATTCTAATTCCCAAAATACCGCTTATAACCGAATTTGCAAGCGACCATCATGGAGGCCTGGGGCGCAGCCCCTAGCGAGCCGAAGGCGAGTTCACCTATAACATGGAATGGTCCGTAAATCCAACATGCCTCACTGACGCATCCACGACTATTTTGTGCTTACTGGTCACTCTTGCAAAGACATGGTCTATACATGTTTCTGGAATCATGTATTAGATCTGACCATCCACAGCCAGGTAGTATTCAGCCGTTGGAACTGACTGTTCGGTTCGGCCCACGGTCCTTATCACTGGAGACAAGTGCCTGTGCAATATATTCGCTATGGAGTATTCGATCGTGAGATTCACAATGGTCGCAATGACTGGTACCCACACGTAACCTTCCACAGCGGCCCTGGTAGAGTAACCGAGAGTAGTCCGACAGAGTAGCGCCTCCCTGAGGCTGTACCATTACATTTCTGATACACAGAAGTGTACTATTTTATTACTTTACCTATATAATTGATGGATCATGAGAAGACGTGATTAGATAAACAACTAGATGGAAGAAAAACGTTTAGACTTATTTATAGCTGCCTTGAACATCAATTTATGATTTATATTTACTCATTTTCTTGTTTAACTTTTAAATAGTTAATATGAGGTTCCCATCTAATTTTATTGTCAATAATTCTACCTAACGTACTACTCTACCCTGCCGATAGGGTGGCAGTCACTGAAGGCGGTGTTAGCAGAATATCCGCACGAGTCTAGCAATAATTGTGGCTCCGCGGATGACTCACATTTCCCAATACAATTGGTAAACATTTTGTTTTAGTGACGTTCATTATTAAAACTTCAGAATGAAAGTAATTTTTAATTAGTATTAGATTGTTTAAACGAATCTGATAAACTTTAGACTAGGGTTTTCCTTTGACCCTCCAACTGGCGGTCATTTTTTCCTGTAGTGGCGGCATGTTTTCGAGCCTCGTGCAAAGGTTTAAAAAAAAATTATTAAAAATATAAATTAAAAGTAATACATATAGAAGTATATATTTTTGTGTTCAGAATTAAACATATAATAATATTAGTATTTAAATTTGGCTTATAAAAAATGTTTATTAAAATTTTTTTCCCATGAAATTCAAAATTTACATTTTCTTTTTTTTTAATTTGGGGGGGGGACCATACCTAGCAAACCAAGTTATAGTAAGAAAACTATATAAGTGAGATTACCATTTTGTGTCAAATTTATTCTAGTTTCAGAAACACATAAGCATTATACAAATTTATGAAACTATAATAACACTATATAACAAAAAGCAGCGATGCGCATAAATTGTGAAAATAGGGTGTATATGTAAGAGTTTGCTAATAAAAGTTTTACTAATACAGTTTTACTTCAATACATGTTATATTGCATATTTTATTACTCAGAATGAAGTAAACTATACAGCAGTAGTAAAATAAATTCCATAACTTTTTTTTTTGAAGAGTCGAAAAAAGTTTCATTTTGTCTTTACTCAAAACTTTTGCGAAAAATTTTCAAACAGCAAAGTAAAAAATGCGTTTCAAAGCTTGTATTATATCCAAATTTATAAATCTATGGTTTACATATGATGGGGAATTTTATGTAGTTTTAGAAAACCATAAACTGTGTCTAAATATATTACATATATTTTGATTCTACAACTACATGTATTACTAAAATAACAGTATATAGCCTACGCGACTAACAGTGACCCTGGAATGGTCCAAATAGTTATCATACATAACCAAAGAAATTACGGTAAATATATATTTGGTTGTGAAAATTGTTATTTCAGAACTAAAAGAGTGCCTAAAATAACGTTTAGTGAGTGAAAAACAATAACAAACTACGTGAAATGAATTTTAGCCAAGTCATTTTGCCATAGCCTACACAGATTCGATAATTCATCAAACATATTTCAGTAAAAAGAAATGTATTTATTCTAAAATATATTTATTTGCACTACTGCAATATCTAACAACTCATCACACACTAAACACAACACTAAAACACAAATAAAACTTACTAATAAACACGACTCGTCACATAAACAAATCAGACGGCATCGACAACATGGCGGTCACAATGAATTGCATCATCTTCTTTTACGTTCCAAACTACGAACTAGGTACGTTGCAACTACAATACAAAGAGGAATAAAACTATAGTATTCCTTAGGCTTTTTTTCCCGAATCCAATGGTGCATGAATCGAATCGATACGTTGCCGGAATATACTATAATGAGTGATTATGCAAGGGAATGTTTGTTTATCAAAATTTTGACGAACAACAATCCACAAAGGGTTATGTTTATCAAAATTTTGATGAACAACAGTTGGAGGGTTCCTTTGAAAGCGACCACTGTAACAAAATATTTCTAGAAATATTCTCTCATAAAACTTCATTAAATACGTAAGTTCCACATAATTTCTATTCTACATTTATTTATAAAAATCAAATGTCCTGTTTATCTGACGATCATTTCAAATTTATCTTTGATATTAGTGAACGACCTACAAGAAGGGGAGCCACATTACTATCAATTCTAATTCATCGATCAACATTTTTTAATAGGTCCTTTCCTAATCAGGCTTGTCACCTTTGGTGCGTGCTTCCCGATATTAGATGTACTGAAGACTGACTGTGCACACTTCGGGGCGGGGGTTAGAGGCCTACTGCTGGGGGTCCAGTGAGGGTGACGGGTGGTGCTGCTTGTTGCGGTCAGATGGTTAGTCGGTGTGTTAGTATATACACTTTTTCTCTTGTATTTTAAGTAATAAATCATTTTAATATATAGATAATTTTGTATAGGTTAAGTAATTTTTTTTATTATATTTGACGTATATGTAATGATTGACCGCAATTGTATTATACTATTGTAAATTTACTGTATACGATATGAGTTTGAGTAGTAGAGAGGGCTTGATAGCACTAACCCTGCCTCTTTAATAAATCCATTTTTTATTTAATTTCATCCCTTTACAAAAAATAATTATTTGAAACAAATTCCTGTCAATAGAATCTAAGGCCTTAGCTAAATCAAAGAAAACTAAAACAATTTTAAAATTTTCATTTGTTAAATTTATAACATTTATAAGTATTTATCTACTTTGAAAATTGTGTCAGAAATATTTTCTCCTGTCTGAAACAAAATTGTAATGCTACACATATCAAGTTATTTGATTCTAAATTTATTTTTTCACATTTCTCAAGTACTTTATCGATCAGACTAAGCAAAGGTATGGTACTTTATACTATGGTACTATTGTTTCCTTTGTATAACGGCATAAATTTAGCCAGTTTTAATCTTTCGGGAAAACAGACGTCAGGCTAAGATTGGGTAGATGTTTTGGTGGAGGAAGAAAATGTATAATATTGTTTTTAGGGTAATAGAAGGGTAATCGTCTCAACTCGGCCCTATTTGTGAAAGCTTTTTGTTGCAATTAATCTGTCTTTTATACTTCTGAGAACGCTGTGTAAATTTTTAAAATCATATAATCATGCATCACGGCCCTTCTTAACATCTTTAGTGCTAGAAAATGGTCTCAGGACTAAGTGTCCAGTAGACGATGTAGTTCCTGTTGGTTGACGTACGTACCAAACGATACTTTAGTCAACGTTTTTAATGGATATGGTCAAGAAGTACGAGGATAGTAGTTGTGTAGTTCTTCCAGAAACAACTCACATTTCATGGTTGAACTGCGGTACACTCACAACGCCCTGTAGCATCCACCGTCACAAGTCCACCTGCAGTTCAGTCTCCTCTCCCAGAGTAGTATGTTGTCATTCAACCCAATTCTCTTCTCATACAAACGATCACCCCGTTATGTCTATGTATATATTTCGATTGTTATTTGTGCTGTGTTCGTCAAAAACGACGAGTGCAATCAAAGTCTTATCTTTGTCTTCCCTGGCCTCCGTCAGCAAAATATTGTTAAAATAATATTTAAGTTATCAATACAAATCCTTAATTTGGGAATATTTTTTTAGTAAGCTCTAATTTTAAAACGTATATTGTTAATAACGGTTTTTGTACTTTCAGAGTGTTGTGGAACTTGTATTTAGTAGTTAAGTTATTCGCAGTATACTTGTCTGTCAAGCGCGCCAACATTCATCAGCAGATATACCGTTTGCGTGGCATTGGGTTTTGATCATTGTTGTAACGAAATGTTTACTAGGCTTGAAACTAATTCGTGTTCAAGCCCGCACTTCTAGATATTAAAACAACAATAATGTCACCTTTTAAAATGAAATAAAGTTAAACATGCTTAATACATGTAATAAATGTAATAGAAGGGTTTGAAGTAGTTTACATATTTAGACTAATAATGCATATGAAAAAGTAGAAAAACTCAAAGTACAAAATGTTAAGAATACAGAGTTTAGTGTTTACTGCAGTGAAATTAATTTAAACAATTTTTGTTCTTTTAGTGACAAAAATAATATGATGATTTTAATAATTTCTAAAGTGTATACAAACAAAATATATGGCGAACCAAAATAAAATTTTCTTTGAACTAATTGATTAAAATCTATTCCATTATTGTAATCTTAGAACCGTAGACGCATTAAGGGTCCACTATATACCAGTAACGCGAAATTAACAAAAATATTACTTAAACAATGAAAAATAAGGTAATAAGATTAGGTATATAACATTATAATCCGTTTGATTATCATTGTGTTGTATTAATCTGGCCTCGTCTAAATAAAAAATCGTATATATATATATATATATATATATATAAATTTTTCTCAGAATATTTTTTAAACCTATTTAATGTTCGGTGCATAAATGGGCAAGTAATATAAAATCAAACGTTTTAAACATCTTCGTGGGACAACCGGTACGTATACAATTTAAAGAATGTTTATTTTTAACTGTATGCCATGTGTTGCAGGTTCTAAATAGATTATTTATGTAAGACACCCAGCTACTCTGTCCACAATATAAAAAGACAACACCACTTCCAACTCAAACATACGACAAGAACATAATAAACAACGTGGAGCTCATCCTATAAATTTTACTAGCACAGAATACTATCTTAGCAATATTCCTTCTTATTGCCTTCTTTGGCATTCACATTTACAACATTTAAATTAGAGTCCTAAGACCCACTGCACTCGAATGTGGTTACCTGATGGTCAACCTAAACTAACAGAGAAGCACGATTCGTGGATAGAATCGTTATTAAGTCAGGAGAATATAAAGGATATGCCCGGATGTAAGCTGACATGATCCATCCGCTTACACGGTGCTGCTAAACAACAGGAAATGACAACACATCGCTTTCAAGAACTACACACCAAAAATGCTGATACAAACAATATTGGTACTCACCCAATCACCAGTGGAGATTCACAACAGGCGTGGTCCCAGAAGACATGGCGGGGGAACCTCCAAAAGGATGACCCTCCAGGGATGATCGCTGGAGTCCACACAAAGTCGATGAAGATAACAAAAATTTGGGTGTGCGGGAAAGATATATTAGGCGTTATAGTGTCTTGTGTCAGTGTCCAGAAAAATATGTAATTAGAGTGCCCAGGAAAATATTATTAGATAATATTAGAATTTTATCAATTATCTTAATATGTTTGAAATAAATTGTTAAGGTACCTGTAACTAAAACAAATAATAAAAGTATCATGTGTAAAGATCAAATTAATTTGTGTTCTTAATTTGGAATAGTAATTCCAAATTAACTATTCAAAAGTGGTGTAAATATTTAGATATTTTAAGAGAAAGATTTCCCTTTTTCTAGTTTTTGAATTGAAGCTATAAAATATAAAATAATTTGGAATAAATTATTGAAATGTTAAGCTTGCCGTTACAACCAACGAATTCTAACTTGTATTTACAAAACAATATTAAAATTTTATCCAGTCTTAATATGAATAATTGTGATGTTTGATATGTATATTTTGATCTTTTGTACGTTTTAAAATGGTCATAAAGTATTTAGAACTTTAAAATAAGCAAAATATGTGTTACTCTATGTGAGTGCTTTGTATTGGCAATCGAACATACTATACACTTCCTCACAGTAGCCAAGCATAAATATTTCACAGCCAATTATAAAATATATCCACAAACTTACACAGCAGAAACCTTACAAGAATCTTACTTGGTGGTAAAAAGCTGACCACTAGTCTACATGGGGTAACACCGGCCTGTTAGTTGTCAAAAACCTTACAAAGATGTATTGTATATACAAAAATATTAAAATATTGAATTGATTCCTCGGTTAGAGTTTGTATCTCCGTAGAGTACAGTATGAAAGATAGCTTCATACACAATACATTCTAAATAATATTATTTAGCATTTTGGCTAGTATGATAATTGAAATAAATATTCTACCTTTGTTTTTAGTCGCATGTTTTGTAGGGTGCAGCTGACTTCAAGGTTATTGTCGTTCTGAATCATACAATACCAGACTCCTGTATTCTGTCTGTACATCCTTTGCAGTCTCATTTTACCTTTGCCTTTACAAACTTCTCGTGTCTTATCATTTATGCCGTCAACACACTTTCTTTGTTAAATTGAAAAATATCGTTCCAACAAAAAGATTCCCTACGTATCCCAATAACAGATTACAATAACCCAAATGGCTGAATCCTTGCTAACAACGTATATTCAGCAGGTCTGGTTTGAATAAATAGGAATACATAAAAATTGTACGACTAACAATTTATATGTAAATGTAAATACTGTTATATATGGTTTACATATAAATGCGATACTTTCCGTAAATTTTAGTCGTAGTTTATGTTAGGTAGTAGTGATTAATACTTATATTAATTACCTTAGTTCATTGCAGAAATTACCGCGAACTCAATATTTGCAGAAACAAAGTTAGTAGGAGATACGAGAAATGCGATGTTTAAAAATAATATACAGATTAAAAATAACAGGGCGATATATTTATTACTGACTATGGATGATTCCAGGGCCAAAAGGGGCTCTGAGCTTTTTTTATGCTAAAAAGTAAATACAACAAGATCAGCATTTCTTTATCTGAAGAAGGGGGCAAACTCTAGTCGTCTAAACTCTTTTCTTCCTTTGTTTACACCACAACATTTACTTAATCTATAAATATGATTTGCTAAGATAACACTGATCAGAGTAATCACTTCATACCACTAGCCAATCTGGTCAATCTGGCTTCATACTGGTCAATTGGAAATTGTCTAAAATATGACAGACTGTAAGGTCGGTAAATTTATCTAATGACCAGAAGAACTTTCAGGAAGGATATACTACCGGAGATCTGACTTCAGAATCCAGACAAACTGTGCCTTTCTTACGGACTTCCCGGAACTAGTTTAAGGGCTGAAATGAAATAATCGTATTAGTTACAGTAGTAGTGCTACAGAATGGCGCAATGGTGAATTTAATATTGTTTATAATGGTATCCCCAATGTATCTAGTATATATATAGCTGATGTTTACTACGGTTATTAACATACTAACGTTAATGATTAAACACATGGTTATGGTACATATCCGAATTAATTAAAAATAAAAGGATTGAGGTCAAAAATCTATAAATGTTACCAGTTTGTATACAGCTAGCTATCAATGAGACAAGTGACCCTAATGAAAACAGGCTGTCTTAAAAAGCAAAATTTCTATTCTCCAAGGATAAGTTTCGCGTGTAAAGCCTTTATTCGATATATAAATAAGGGAGGTGTCTCATTTCAAATATATTAATTATATCCAGGCGCATTTATTATTAGTTTTGAACTATTTTAATACTTGATGTTAAAAAAAAAACATAGTTTCAGATTTTGTAGAGTAGTAAATCACAAAATCGAATAAATTGAATTGTTAGAGTGCGCACTAATTATATGTTCAAAATGCCATTCTTGACTTTGTAACTTAAATGAGGGCAAATTCAATTACACGTTAATGTAGTTGCTTACAATTTGTAGTCTTAAATTGTATTTTAGGGCTAAAATCAAAATAGCCGCCAATGATGGAATTTTCCCCAGCAAAATATTGATCCTCTTTGGGTGTTGAATTAAGAGAGGCGTTTCATTTTATAGATAGGCTATAGCAAAAATACGTCTCAAAATGTTTAGTGTTTCATTGAAAATAGACTTTTTGAATACTTAAGCAATGAGTTACATCTATAACTTCGAGCTACGGCATTTACTACTTTATGGTTCAAAGCTGTGGTGCTAAAATCAAGATGGCTGCTATTAAAGTCGGAAATAGAAATAACATATGCTAATGATACGGGCATTTGATACAACAATAAAATTTAACATAAGTTAGTAAGTGTTTATAGAGTGGCATAAAACATATTGTTTTATAAAATCTCGTTACCAATTATACGACTCATATATATGAAAGGAATTTAATATATCTAACATTTCAGCATTTACTACATAGGCAATTTACATGTATTTATTAAATATTTGTAGGAGACAACTTGTGCGAAAATATTTTAGAAATTGAGTTAGTGATGTCAAATTATAGGTATATTAATTTGTCATTTCTCAACAAATGGTCTGCGGATGTAGTATGATACAGTTAAATAACAGGGTTTTTATATAAATAACGTGAGATGGATGTCACGAATGACGAGGTATATGGGGATCAGGAAAATAGTTTAATATTTGGATAATAATGCTGTGTTTCATTAATATCAATCTTTGTTTATAGATTAAAACCCTAATGTGATCTAGATTACAGTATATATTTCTTGCAGTGTTGGTCATGTTGTGAATACTAATTGAATGCACGTTATTGTTCATAAACAATATGAGGCAACTAAACCGCTGTTTTCCCATATGTTCCATGTGATTATATTCGACGAATGAATGTAAATGAAAAATACCTATGTTGTCCTGTTTCATGTAAGTAACAAAATAGTTAAGAGTTTTAATTTATTGACCGATTGGAAACCACAATAAAGTATAATGGATTACTTGGAATATATTGACTTTATGAAGAAATTTAAATATAATGTGAAAATTTTATTTCCTAATCTTTGAGCCCTGGTCCGAGAAAACTTTTTAAAGAATGGTGTTGTACGGTTTTAATGGTAGGGGGTAACTGTTTCATGTACGACTTACGATGATCACACTTCACCAAACCACTGCACAACGCGATCACTGCACTCAGTGCACTGTTGTCACGACACGAGAGAGAGACGAGACGCAGAACAATACACACCGGGACGCGACACACCGTCCTACACGGCGCGACGGCGAGCTACTATCTACAGAACCTGGACCTCGGCCACATCAGCTGTTCTAGGAAAATCAATAACAAGTGGACAAGGGTCAACTGATTATCGCTCCGGACATTGTAGTGATTAGGGTAGGGTTGTTATATGGCAGGAGCGTGGAATTGGAACATCAGATAATACACAACAGTCTTCAACACAAAAAAGACACTCACATTTTATTTTTATTTTTTTTTAATAATCATTTGTTAGTGATACGTTACTAAATTAGGGTTTCCTTTCTAAATGACTTTATTATATATCTAACTTATAAAACAAAGGGGGGGGAGAAATGTAGCATTAGCTAGATAGGCAATTTAAAATGTATTTATTAAATATTTATGGGATAAATATATGTGAATATATTTTATAATTTGGTTAGTGATGTAAAAGTAAAGGTAAATTAAATTAGGTAATTTCTCAAGAAAGGGTCTACGGATGTAGGAATATATTTTGAGATATCAGGGTTTTCTGGTAGTCTAGTTTGGTAACGTGATTAAAATAGGGGTAGTTTGAAGATTCCTTGTCCTCTTTTATGTATAAATAGCTACGACACACAATATTCTCGGCGGCTTTTTTGAGTTGTTTACGGTTTAATTTAGTTGGTGGTTTGCGTCTTAATAGTTTTGCGTAAGTAGTCTTTTTATAGTGGAATTACTATTTTCAGATAGGAGTTTTGCTGTTTACTAATACTGTAATACCGTTCTTTTAAAGGGATATTGCATACATGTTTATACAAGAGGGAAATAAGAAGATTTTAATTATAACAAATAACGCAAGTTTTCAAGACAGCATATGCCGTTGCAAGTATTGGTGAGCCGGGGCTCAGTTTGGACAATTTTTTCTTCTTTTACCTTTCCCACCTCGGCCACTCTTGTCAGTCGGTGGGGGAGTCACTCTGTCAAGTATTGATTTTCTGCCTGGTTGGACTGTTTGGTCGAGGTCAGCTGGTTGACCTTGACTAGTTTACCCACCAGCTGTTCACCGGCACCGGCACCGGCTACTGTTCGGAGCGGTCAGACACGTTCGGAGAGGCTTACTGCGTTGCTGTCTGTTCACTGCTCGTCCCGTTCCACATGGCTGGCTAATTCTACTACTTTCGGCAGGTAATTGTCTTTTTCACTCTCTTTACTTAATTATTTGGCGGTATTTCTCTCCCACCCAGACATATATTATCGTAGATTAGTTATAAGTAGTTTATATATATTATTTTGTAACTTGTGTTCCTCGTGTACGTGTTCGTGTCGCAAAGTGTTCTATCCTGTATTTCGTACGTTCTAAATTTGTTACTTTATTTACTATGCAAGTTAAGTTTTTTATTTTTGCTCTAGTGCTTTCTAACTGATCCGTTCGGCGAACGGAAATTATTTATTACTCCTGTCTTTTTTGCCTGCTCGGAACATTGGCCAGAGTAAAGTTTCCATTTTAGTGTTATTTAAAAGCAGTATTCTAAATGGAAAACTAAATAAGCATGACGGCCAAAAATAGCTGGACAGTAAAAATTAGCTTTTGCATCACGACAGTACCCTAGTCCACAATTGTGCACATCCAAGTTTCTGCAAAATAACCCCAAGTCAGCTATGCGCCCTTAACCCTCCACCATGAGAATTTGCCCTATTTTCAAAAAACGTTCACAACTTTTCTGAAGGCATTATATGTGAATTCTAGAAGGACCGAAATGATTTTGGGCAGTCTCCAACTCTGACTTTGAAATCGTGTTTGCCCCTCGGCTAGAATAAGTGAAGTGACTGTCTGGGTAATCACAACCAAAATTAAATTAAGGAGGAAATATATTCGTTGCATACTAGTATACATTTATTCACAAGTACAGTTTATAGCGAATAGCGGTTCCCTCGACCTTGAACAGTGGGTATGATGGTGGCGAATGGAGTGGAGAATTACGTGGGTTCTGCAAACATAGGCTACAAGCAGACTGATATTCTGTGCTACAATTACACTGCAAACGCTTGTAGCTGGTAAAATACACAGACCGATATTCTTACGCCTCACTGTACAGGTGCGGCCTGTTCCGCCCACGCGCATCGTTACACGCCTCTAGCTGTAAATATTATCGGTAATTGTTATTTTAGTAGTGTTATATATTATTTCGCTTAAAAAAAGCAAATATAATCGTTGATAAAAATTTTAGTGCAGTCACATTACTTGTAGTCGCAAAGCTTTAATACAAGGTGGATAGTTACATTTCATTGTTTTTATTCTGTTACTTCAGGTTGTGACTTACCTCCAACTCTATACTATCCTCTGCTTAATTTAAATTTAAATTCCAACAGTTGCTTCATTTCAATCATTAAGTGTACAATACGAGCTAGAGTTTTCCCTGCGCTACTTTTCCGAATAGGTTTTCTAATTTTTTACTACCTACATTCATAATTCATTTTATTTAAAAATTCTATTGTTTTGGAAGCCACAAAGCAATAACAAAATTCAATTCACCACAAAATTAATTTATATCGGGTCACTAATTGTGTTCACTCGTATTGAAATTTCATTGATTTTAGAACATAATGTTATTTTAATTGTCAAAAGGTTAATGAGGTTTAAAATAAAATATTTTGAAATGTGATGTACGTTAAGTTATACATATGAATATGATGCGTTTCAAATTTTCTTTGATTTATCAACCAAATTTATCTACTATTATAATACTTGGAAATTTCTTGGTTAGGTATTCAAGTAACAGCATGCATTGATTACATTGATGTGCAAAGTGATATGTAATAATTCACACTTCAAAAAAATTTTATCACTGGGCTATATTCATGAAATGTCTAAGAAGACTTCGAGTTTGATCTGAGGTAACTGTTGACCTTTCTGCTGGGCTACGGAGATATCCCGTCTACTATAATCGAATCCTTTTTGATACTAGATATGATACATTTATCCCCATAATATAGTAAAAGGTATTGTTATCAAGCCAATCGCATATTACAATATAATGTATAATATATGATATAAATATAGTAGTACCGTTAGTATAAATGTAGTGGGGTAACGATACCCACTTAATCATATGTTCATTTATGTTTATTCCACAGGAAACGTAGGAATATTTGCAAAGGTTTATCGTTCGGTGCGTACGTAAACAATGACGGAAGCATTGTGATTTGAGAATTCAGCAAAACAGCTGTTTGCTGCAAACGCACGCTATTCTCTCATGCTGATAGTCACGTTATAATTTGTTAAAAAATGTGTTATACTGGGGTGCTAGTTGAGCAAGAAATACTAAATAACCTATTTGCAATATGCAAAATAAACGTAAAAAACTCACATTATATAACTGTTAATGTTTAGTTTTAATTTGAAAAATCAATGCATGCTCTGAGGTTGACTCAATTATCATTACTAAATAACTACTGAGCCTGTTATATTGACAATGTAACAATGTTGTGTGGCTATAGTATTTTGTACATGTATCGTGTACAAATAACAATCAATAATTATCACATTTAACAACACAACTACACCTGTGGAGTTTAGATTATGATTCAATTTATCTGTTCTCAAGTACAGGGCCACCCCCTAAAATGACTAAAATATATAAGTTACTTCAAAAAGTAAATTTATAGGTGCAGTAATAATCAATCTATCAAGCTCAGTATTAATTTACTTAATTTACAATTTAACTTTCACAACTTGAGCCAAAATAAGAATATTAAACCATCTAGAACAAAACCGACATTGTAAATATTACAAACTTTAAAATAGGATAATTGTTTAAAGACTGAAATTTTTCGGTCGGATTTGCGGCATTGCACTTTACTAATAAACAAATTTAATTTGATATACTACTTGACCTATACTCTCATTAAAGATTTTCTTCTAGCTCCTCCGGGCCATCAAGATGACATAACAAAAATATTTAAGTTACCCAAAAAAGTACATTTATAAGTGCAGTAATGATGTACCACGTTTTATTGCTTTACCTGTAATCGATCGGGAACTATCAAGCCCGCGCGGGACTATTTTTACACCCTGTATATATACACACATACAATTAAATCTAAGGAAAACAAAACATAAAAATCAATAAAATTTTTTATGTTACTTTTTAAGATGGTCATGTTTTTAAAACTTGAATGGCTATAATCACATATAAATCAATGATGTATGCTGTACATAAATAACAGTTATGCCAAGTATAGTTATGTATAATATAGATGTTATTAACATATAATAGATCGCCCCATCCTTTGATATTATTTTTCCATTTCGTCCTGTTTAATTGAATTTTATACAGGTTTTTATATTTCAATATCGAATTGAGAAATAAATAGATACGACGTAAGTAAAATGCGTGCTGTTGGTATACGATCAAAATATAGTTTAAAATATATACAGTTTATTATATATACAAGTTTACAGAGTATTTACAAGTAGAGAAAGACACGTGCAAGTAATCATCTACGAGACCGGTGGTACAGCAGATGTCACGTAAGGGGCAGATAGACGTGGGTAGCCAGGATAAGGGCCGACCAGAGAGAGGGGCCGAGAGACGATGAGTCCGAGAGCATGCCTTGGCTGCTGGCCAAAACTTTGCCGCCTCTGCCCTGACCTGCCGTCAGATCCGGAGTGATGCAGGCCTAAACAGACACGTTCACAATCAGTACATACACGTAATGACAAGCCAAATAACTATAGTATAAAAAGTGATACATTTTGTAAAACATTTCAAATCTACTGTAAATTTATTTTTCTTTTAGACGTTGAATGTCAAATATTTGAGAAATGATTTATGGAATGAGTTCTTGAGCCCTGGGTAGTCGTCGTATAATACAACGACTGGTTCTTAGAAGGATTTACAAAGTTAAAACTTTTTATAAGCATTATTTAGTCGAATTTTTAATTTGATCAGCAAAGCTGACTCTTAATTTTCAATCTATTTCAAATCCCATGACTTCCATACTTGGCCTGATCACACCAGTGGTGTCCGCGTTGGCTGGGAACAACGATGAAGTGGGAATGAAGTAGTCAAATATTATTACCTAAGTTATCCATGAATAATTGCCTGGATTATACAATTTTGTGACGAAAACGTGATAATAAAGTGGTCAAGACTCCTAAATTGTCCCAAATACGGAGACACCAGTTAGGTTATACCATTATGCGACTATAACTAGACTACAATGCAGAACACTGACGAAAATAGTTCTCGAAAAACAGTTAACTAAAATAATGGTGTTTACGTGCAATGTTATGTTAGTGAGGCTGGCTAGTTTTAAATATATGGAAATAACATTTTATGCAAAACGAAGATCATTACGTTGTCATGCAGTCACTGACTGTATTTCCTGGGTGCTTGTTTTATAACTGGTACTATTTTATAAAATCTTTTCAAACATAGAGATATTTGTCATATATACGTGCCTTAGGGGATGATGACGACAATTGCATGTCGGTGTACGAAATGAATACACGGTAGACCACACCCAATGTTATTTATTCATTATACAGGGTACCCCAAGAGATCAAGATTACCACCCTTGTTTGTAAACGGGCAATATTAGTTAATATACTTACATGGAGATTAATTTGTATCTTGAAGTAATTTCAGAACAGATTTCACTAGAAGGTACATTGTGATCGTATCACCCATCTACCAGACTATTTTATTTACTGCACTTAGTGTTTGGTTACAGCAGAGAGTGGAAATTAGTAATAAAAACTCAGAGAGGAATGTTACTTAATAATCTAGTGCCCATTGAGTGGATTCAATATTGCAGTTCTACAACATTCGCTTGATCATTCTTTATTAAACCACTGAATTGTGTCTAATTTCTTTTTATCATTACTTTTGTTAAAATATTTAGTTATTTATACCATAAAATTAAAAAGAGACTAATTGTAGCTTATTTAAACCCACTAGTAACGTTAAGCTAAAACGCTAAATTTTGTTATTGACTTAAAACTAAGAGTATATATTTAGTAAGTACTATGCATTTTACTAGCCAGTAATTAACTTCAGCTGCACAAATTATGACATCTATTCAATCCTCCTTATTCTAATTTCGTGTAAAGAGTTGTAAATCTTATCAACACTAGAGCATCAATAGAATCTTGTTATTATAAGACCTTGCCTTGTTGTCAGATTCAAACACTATATAAATGATCGCAGTATACGAGTTGGAGGAATTCGTCTCAGAGGATATACAACACAAAGCCCTCAAAGTCGCCAAGTCTCTGAGTTCCAAGTCTAATACAGAGAGTTTTTCAACTCAATATCCTTATTATCATCGACAATTCATTGCATACAAAGTTTTGCTCCACTTATCGCTTCGACATGTTTCGTGGAAATCCATCAATCCTGGGAAATGAGAAAAGTTTGGTAAAGTGATTGAAACGCGTGACATTGTATTATCAAAATGGCTTAAGTATGTTCCTTGAAGAACGCTTACACATTCAAAGTTTATGAGATTGTCAAAATTTCATTAATTTAGTCTTCATACCGAATTTCCAAAATACTACATCGTGTCCATTCACCTTGTCGCGGAAGAAGGAATAGACACCTTCCCGTTTCAATTTAATTTTGCTTAACATCAGTATTATGAAATATAAGTTTACGTTGTAAAAGTGAGGAAATGTGTTAAAGGTATTACAGTAATACAGGTTTACTTTGGAAATACTAGGGTTAAACCTTTAGCGCAGTGATTGAACATGAAATTATAACAAAATTGAAAAACTATAATTTACTAACAGGAAAATAATTCTTAAATGTGTTTACATGTTAAAAAATTACTTCCTTTTTCCTCCTTAGGGCAACAATCCCGTTTTTAGCTTTATTCCACCTATAACGGTGGGCTACTGGACTTTGAGAGTGTTTTATCAAAATAAAAATTATAAGGAGAATATTAAATGGTCGAAAGTATTCATAAAATGTACATCGATCACAGATACTGTTAGGGACTTACGAGATGTTCTCTGGCTTATTTCCTAATACATCAAAAGCATTCAAGCATGATTAGCAAATAGAAGGCGTTTATTGCCAGAGCTTGTTACTAATTATGGGTTGTTTTGGTTCAGGAACTCTTCTGTAAAATATTTTACAGACAATTAAGTAAATTTAGTATCGTATAATTTACTGTATTTTGTATTCCTTATATGTTTACAAAGTGTTTAAAAAAAGGCTAATAAACTTCTGTATCTAATTGTAATAATTATTTCTAAGATAAAGTGTTCCGTAAACATAGGTCTACAAATCGAGCGTTTAGCCGCTAGCGTATTTTTTATTAGAAAACTATTTTCCCTGTAACTAGTGTGCCTATAGATACAACAATTAACAGAGCCACATTAAATTTCAAATTAAATAATAGTGTGCCTTCCTTTAGTATAAAAAAATGGCTCCTGTTAAAAAAGTTATACTCAAGTACGTAGTATTGTTATGACAAGTTTACAGGTTAATAATTAAAACATTTTTATTAAAATTCCAAAGGTACTTTTAGACACGAAATTAAGCGACTAACACCACTGTAAAAGTTTGGACAAGCCGGGAGCAACAAATATATAAAATAATACTATCTGATTTTTAACTACGATCTAAGATTTTGGCTCTGTTTTACTACGATCTTAGTTTTTTATGAGTTATGACAAGCTTTTTTTAAATTTTCCGGAAAAAATAAAATTACTTCTATGAAAGTCCATTTAGATTTTAAAATTAGTTTAAATCTAAAATGTTTAAATTGCAATTGTGTTAAATAATGATAACTTTTGTTGCCACCTGAAATGATGTAATATAACGTATTTTAAAATTAGTAAATGCACTCCTAGAATAAATATTGGTGGATAGTCCACCAATAGGTAAACGTCGTATTTAAACTGGTTTTGGTTTGGTTTAGGGTCTTGCACCGCTTGCAGTACTCGCCTGGACACAGCACGTAGGCTATCGCGTGTGGTATACTGACCTGTGGTTGTTTGGTGAGGTCTGGTTGAAGGTCTTGCACTGCTTGGAGTACTCGCCTGGACACAGCACGTAGGCTATCGCGTGTGGTATACTGACTTGTGGTTGTTTGGTGGAGGTCTGGTTGAGGGTCTTGCACTGCTTGGAGTACTCGCCTGGACACAGCACATAGGCTATCGCGTGTGGTATACTGACCTGTGGTTGTTTGGTGGAGGTCTGGTTTAGGGTCTTGCACCGCTTGCAGTACTCGCCTGGACACAGCACGTAGGCTATCGCGTGTGGTATACTGACCTGTGGTTGTTTGGTAGAGGTCTGGTTGAAGGTCTTGCACTGCTTGGAGTACTCGCCTGGACACAGCACATAGGCTATCGCGTGTGGTATACTGACTTGTGGTTGTTTGGTGGAGGTCTGGTTGAGGGTCTTGCACTGCTTGGAGTACTCGCCTGGACACAGCACGTAGGCTATCGCGTGTGGTATACTGACCTGTGGTTGTTTGGTAGAGGTCTGGTTGAGGGTCTTTCACCGTTTGGAGTAGTCGCCTGGACACAGCACGTAGGCTATCGCGTGTGGTATACTGACCTGTGGTTGTTTGGTTGAGGTCTGGTTGAGGGTCTTGCACCGCTTGGAGTACTCGCCTAGACACAGCACGTAGGCTATCGCGTGTGGTATATAGCTCTGTTCCACCACCCCTTTGAAGACGACGCTGGCAAGGGGACCCTGCGCGTATACGGGCACGTCCTCCCCGCCGTGCGTAGCCCACTGCCGTGCCACGGCTGAGGCGTGAACGACGTTTCTCTCCTCCGTAACACTCGTCTGGTTACTCGGCACGACGCGGGGGCGGGCGTACCCGGGCCCTGTGCCGTACAGCAGTGTCGAGTACGGCAGTCCGTCCACATCCGACACTTTGGTGTCGGCACCTGAAATCGCATTATCCATCAGTACTCATTCCGTTAAGTGATGTAGTCACTAAAATGTACGTAAAATAAAATGAATCATCTTTACTGTTAAATATATATGCACAAAAACACACCTGGAGTACTTAAAGTGTTAACTTGCCTAGAAAGTCCAACTTTCCTGCTAAAATTTTTAATGATAAACACAAGGTTTTGTTATAAAATAAATACATTTTACATTTGTGGCTTTTAAGCATTATCAGTTTCCAAAATAATTAATATTTGGCGCAAATAAAGTAAATTGGAAATGATAAAGTTTACATTGCTATAGGTTCTAAAAACAGGAGAAATTTCACAAAGGAAGAGTGGTAAGTTACCAGGAACTGTATTGTGTTATAAATATTCTGTGAACAATATCATTCCACACATTTATTTTTAATTATTCTACGTGCTATGGCATCGTGAATGTTGTAGCGAAATATAATGCTGGTAATATTCAAGATTGTCACATTAAAATAACAAACTTTTAAAACTAAATCAATTTCAAACGAAGTAAGTAATTCTGTTTCATTTAAATTTCATTAATGGAAAAGAAATCTTTCTTATTCGCTTGAATCATTCTAGGTTTTGTGTTAAATATTGTTAAAACTATACATTCTAAACACATGTAAAGCATGTAATTATTTCCTGTCATATGATATAATGTTTGATGTGTTAAATACCATGTTTATTTACTTTTAAATCTTGTCTTTTAAAGTTTGTCGTTTGACAAAGATGAGGTATTCAATTTTCCGAAACGAGGAGCTTTAGATCTTATGTAAAAACTATTAATTTTTAACCTTTGCTTATTCCCATATTTCTGATTTGTTTAAATGCTAAGATTACCTAGTATGGGGTTTCCTCTGGGTGTTGATAAGCCCCCAAAGGTCATGACGTTCGAGTGGTCGGACGTGACTACAAACAACGTCTCTGTAAGGTCGACCAGAGAGAGAATGTTGAGAAGGGCCGCTTCTAGCACCAGCGTCTCGTCCAGGGCCCGGTAGGCGTTGTTGTAGTGGTGTGCGTGGTCTATCCGCCCACCTGGTAAAAATTGCTTCTTGTTATTACTTCTAGTAAAGTCAAACTATATGGAAATTAACAGGAAAATGGAATCAATATCCACCCACAACATCAGGTTTCGCCTATTTAACCGTAATCTGATAATAAGTGTAATTAGTAAAACAAACTTTATTAAGATATTGCATTTTGTTTGAGGTTAGTTTAAATAGTATTTAATTAACATAATTATTGTGGTACTTAACACTATCACCAATGACACAGTGTAGCGGGTACAACGGTTATCGCAAGATAATCAGGTCAATCAACGTCGAGCGTGGCTGCTGGTTGGATAGGTAGACCGCTGAGCGATCCTGTCCTTGGAAGCAGCCCGCCTGCCCGGCCATTGGTAGTGGTTCGGAAATCACCTTTAAGCCGTTGGTCCCCTGTTTAAGCCCTAACTAACTGGTAAAATAAGACTACTTTACTTTACTATCTTAATTTATATTTAAGATACACAACAGGAAATTTCTTATAATTCAACTAGGTTTTTAGGAATTTACAGAAGTAATTTGGAGCTTCTTAAAATTAACCCCCTCCCGATAAGAGAAAAAGCTCAATATAAGGATATTACACTTTTACCATTTGTGTATATATAGATGGCCGAAAGAAGAAGTATTATATATATATATATATATACAATTTTAATTTCATGAAGTAAAATTTTATTTTAAAACATGTCACTTTATAACTATGTTTAATTTGAACAGTTGTACTGCCATACATCGCTTGAAAACGTGACATTTTATTAAGTCTACATATTTAGAAAATAAATTCAAATTCTTATATTTAGTTAATTCCCCATGACCCAAAACGCATAACTTTCAAATTTTTTTTAATTACTAGGCTTACGCTGCCGTTGCCACAACTAACATCAGAGACAATTGTGTAAGCAATGTGTCAACGCAGTATGAATGAGAAGGTTTTATTGTGTCCAATATTACCTATTATTCCCACTATTTGTTTGTAAATCTCCATGGAGAGGTCGAAAATGTTTGTTTAAACTTTCCTGCCTTAAGGGCTGTGTGTATAAAATGAATGCAAAGAAAACCTTCAAAAATACATACGGTTTTATTTTATTTATTTTTTAAATTTATATATTAGCTTCACATGTGTTAAAAATACATGTTAATACTTAAGGTGAACGTGTGAATTGTCAGTCGTTATATAAGGAAATATAAGTAGTATCTGGTACATACAGTGAACTTACACTTTACAATTCTACGAATTAGTTACACAAACAAACTAAAAGATATATGAATTATCTAACACAAACAAAATGATTATCCATCATTTAAAAATAGACTGTTATGATAGTATCATAGTCCGCTGAACCTACAATAACTTTGATAGCAAAACAGGCGGAGGTTAACTTGCCCGCCACAAATGATCTCTTCAATTTAGTTTTTGATCGAATACCACTCCTAAAATTATCGCCAATAAAACTTGTTAATATATCCTCACATTTCACTTTGACATAGAGGTTTGCAGTTTTGGGAAATATATGATATGGCTCTTTTGTGGTTTAATAAGAGCCCATTTACACCCATTTTAAACTTTTAATAATGTTAATTTTAGACTAGAGTTAATTTCATTAGTGTCTTTATTTGAGACAACTCGCATAGTGCAATCAGGAAAGAGTATTGTTTTCACTATAGAGAAGGCATGAGGGAGAGCCTTAACATATAATAAGAAAAGGACAGGTATCCAAACGTATCCTTGAGGTACTCCAGTTGCTATCGTATCCCACTCATATGTACTTAAGATTCTTAAACTATAATTGTATGAGAACCTCTTTTTCCTATTATATAAGTACGACGACAACCTGTTCTATGCCATGCCTCGCACTCAATAAAACTGGAATTTTTCCAACAGAAGTTTATCATTGACACAGTCAAAAGCTTTTGAGAAATCAAAATGCACTGATGAAATATATTTTTTTAATCTAATAACTGAAGAACCAATTTTGCAAAAAGAAAAAAACAGCACATGTCGTTGTAGACTTTTTACGAAACCAAAACAGGTTATCATCAAGAATGCTATTTTTGTTGATTTAACTTAAAAGTCTACAGAGAAATGTATTTTTAAATACTTTTCAAACAATTAGAAGGATAGCAATTGGTCGTTAATTTGATACATTCGTTTGATCTTATTTTTTATAGAGAGGTTTCCTAATGGAAGACTTAAGATAGTTGGAAAAGACTCTGTGTAAGACTTACTTTTCAGCTAACATTTATTATAGAGAATGATATTTTTATTTATATCATACAGATACAAAATATATTTATTGTTATGACGCTTGAAATATATGATTAGGGTCTTACAGCAATATGACATTAATATTATAATTAGTGTGACATTTCTTTGGCTTTAGCAGCTTGGGTTCGCTGCCATTGCCCAAATCCTGGCTAGTTTCGGTGAGTAGTGTATTATGGCATTACTTTAAGTCCGTCTTCATTCTGCTAGGTTATGTGTTACACAATGTCGAACCACTTCTCTGTACAGGAAGAATGTAGTTAATAAGCTCAATCTAACCCCCAACATCTGTGCTAAGAAAAACTTGGGTTACCATTCATCGAAAATTGAGTGAGCCGTGATGGGACTCACTGCTCAGTGCGAGAAGAAAATTAATATGGTCTACTATGGTAACTATTCTTAATTTCCATTTTGTGGCACTGGCCTTAAATTATCAGTAGGTATATTGCTCCTACAAGTGCTGTTAGAGTCTCCTAAATATTGCGTCTTAATGCCTAGTGCTTTTAGTATTTCGAGTTTTGACTGGGACCCATGATCTTTAAGCTTGGATGTACATTGTCTTCTACGTTAGCATAGGGTTTTCTTACATTTGTTTACTAGTCTTACTTATTATTTAAATCAGGATGAGGTATTCTGCCTTCCAATGCTATGTATATCCATCAGGAGATTATTCTTGTTTATACTGACAGCTTTAATCTTATAAATGGGCTAGTGTGCTTCTCTTCCAACCACTCGATACTGGAGCTGTGACCTTCACCTCAGTGATTATTGTTATCTTATCTGGCCTTAGACAAGAGCCGAGAGGAGGAGAATCCGCTCAGTCCTAGAGGAAGCAATATAGAAGTGCTATAAGTGACTAGAGATGTAAACCGCCAAGTATGGAAATATGTTTAACTGATTCCGCAATGGTGAGACACTAACCCCAGAGTAAGAGAGCTGCAAAGACCAGGTAGCCACGAGCTTTCGGGCAAATGATAGATATAATGTACAATGCATATATCAAATTGCATTATGTTAATATAGTTTATTTCAGTAGCAAAATGCATACAGTGTGTTTCAATGTACATCTAAATCGAATATACGATAGATCTAAGATATAAATTTTACTAAACATATTAGTTAGAATTTACTTACGCTTTGGGGTTTAGTATTTTAATTAGAAATAGGGTCTTGTAACGTATTATTTTAAAGGAATTTTAATACTGATTTTTATAATAAATAGGAAGAAAAATGCAATTTCCGTATCTTCAATTTGTATCACCTAAAGTTACTCCAGTCGATGTTTTCATGATTCCAGCTGTCACTATTCACGAAAGAGTTGTAACTGAAGCTAAGTTTGGGGATTAGTCTGTGTGAAGAACTTGCTGTATCACAAATCTAGCTAAGTTTGTGAAGGTAAGATATTCCTTCGGTTACGATTAAATATTTGTATTTGTATAATGGAGGGGCCAATCCTCTTTTAAGCCTTATTCTGCCCTTTCTCATCGCCCACTGGCCTGCCCGAGAGGATCGTACAAAACAGAACAAGGAGGAGAGTCGATACAGTACAGGGTTGGTGGTACTGATAAAAAGTGGTACAGTCACAGACAGGAGTTAAATTTCTATCTATATTCAGCTATCTATATTAAAATATAAAGTCCTACCGCTATTAAGTATATGCCCTATATAGTTGCCATTGTGCTTTTGTTATTGTTCAGGTACAGTCTATCGAGACAATGGTCACGTAATTATGTCTGTAATTTAAGGGGATTCTGCATCTAGATGGGTGTTTTTTTTATATTTACTAACATTTTTATTATTTTGATGTATTTTTTTCAATATCCCTACATGTAAAAAACTAATATGTAAATACCTTTGGTGTCATATTTTAATTTTACTTGGATACAATAAAATAAATACTCGTTTTTTATTTTGTAAAAACGTTAATTTTTAAAATTGATATTCCATAGCTGAATGACAATCAAATTGTTATCCTGTTTATTTTATTTTGATGCTATTGACAGCTACTACATTCCTATGTATTTTCATTGTCATACCCAATAGATTAAAATTCCATGGGCTTTTAAAAATTAAAAAAAATATTTTCTCATTTTATTTTATTTGTATAATTAAAAAAAATAGGTTAGGTAAGCTGTAGATTTATGAAAATACATAGGAATTTTAGACATGATATGAATAATACCTGGGAAAAAATTTCAGCTCTCTATGTTATTATGGTTCTCAAGCAATATCAATTTTTATTCAAAGAAACCTAACTTTCGGAAAATCGCGATAAAACTAAAATAGTTTCATTTCTTCAATGTAATCTACAAGTTTATATTAATACAACAATTTTATATAACATAATATTACATTAATTTGTTATTTTACATAGGCCTATTAGAATAGTATCCATAAATATTTTTTGTTGGTCCAAAATCTAAGTTTTGAAGTCTTAAAAAAAAAAAAAAAATTAGACCTACCGTATCAAGTAGTGGTTCCAGCATTCAGATCTTTACAGCCAATGTAGCCTACTAGGTTTTAGACCTAGAATTCTCCTGCACCATACACCCAGCCCTTCTGTTGCTCTTAGTCTTTCTTCTTCTGCTATCTGTGCCACTTTCAGTCTCCTCCTATATTCTCCAATCTGTAACTCTTTGCGCCTTTTTGATAGTCGTAGCCTGCTTTTATCAAAGCGCTTAGCTATCCTATAAACTGTGCCTCCCAGGACTAATACCTGCAGCCTCTTGATAGCTTGAACAAGTTTTCATATAGCCTGTGTTGTAAATGCTGATGGCTTCAAAAATACCCAGTTCAAGTTTTGTTTTTAGATGTGTAAACAGTTTTGGGGCACTTTGACCAAATAACATTGTGGAGCGCCTCATTGGCATTTTGAGTCCGACCGGCTAAACACCTAGTCAACAAAGTTTCGGTGGAGAGCCCTCTCATATAAAGGAAGCATTTTCTTTCACTACATTAGGAGAGAGAGGTGTTTTGATTTTCAATGCATGTGGTTCAGGAGATCTTCCATCAGCAATGGCTCTTTGGTAAAAACACCAAGATTCCTTCCCTAGCGGACATAACTTTATGATGTGGTGACTCATCAGTGGATTTACAGTGAAAGAGAGTGGCATATATTGCCTCTTTCATTTTGGTTACATTACCAAGGTTTTTATGTATACCATTGTGGTAATACCTTGTTAGTTTTTGTATAACTGGTTCACTTAGGTGACCTCGAGATCGACCATCCAACTGGGTTTTTTGATTTTGAACGATCCTTTACTAGTTTTCTCAATCCAGTGCCTAACCTCTTTGCAACATGATTGAGGCACTCCACTTTTTCAATCTGTTTGTCACCATAAATATTGCAATCATTTAGATGTGCAATTGTTTTTGCATCGCCATCCGACAACATGGTTGTATATCTAAAATCCAATGCTTTCCGAACGCCGCCACAATCTTTCTGCTGCCTCCACCTCCATTCCTGGTGATGAACCTACATAGTTTTTGGTTACATACACCTTTGTGATTGTTGGTACCAAGTCTGAAAATGCTCAGGGTTGCTAATTTTTCGTTTTGCTACCTCACATATGTTACAAAATTTGGATATCACTTCAAAATCTATAACAAGACCTGTCAAAATTTCAATACAACAACCAATCCCATATTTGGATGTGAAACCACGTTTCTGCCATGATCCGTCATAACTCACAGTTTTGTCAAACCACCTCATTGTCAGCATCTAAAGTGCCATAACACTTTTTTACTTCGAATCGGGCTAATTCCAAAACATGTTCCATTTCTGTTTTTGAAGAAGCGTGTAGGCTACTTATATGTTTTTGAAACGTTCTATAATTCATTGGGACTCATGTTCAAGGACATACAAAACATATCTAAAGCCCTATGCCCTTTGCCAATAGAAGCAATTGCTTTGACTACTCTGCGGTTTACGTCATAAGAACCTCTCGGAGTGTCGTTTGTATTCGTCGACTGGGACGTACAAAAGCTAGTCTCATAATCACAGTCATCACATTTTACATTCAGGGTAACAGCAAAACCTTTATGCATTTGGTTATTACTTTTGACCTCTCAGAAAAACACATTTTACAAGGAAAAGAGCCTATAAAACTTTCAAGCTTCTTGGTTTCGACTAAAATGTATTCTGATGATTCGTTTTTTTCTGGAATTATCTCATTATAACTAGAATATAATGCAAATCCAGTAGGCCTACTTACATTTTTCCACAGTCCTCTTCACTTACTTGTTGTTGGACAAATGGTGCATTTGTAACATGTTGCATACTAACACTAGGTTGTGGATCACAAGTTTGTAGGTTAGGGCCTAGGCTCAACTGGAGCTCTATTTCCATTGTCACTTGTATCTTTCCATCTTAGCGAAATCGCTTGTCTATTTCTATCACTTAGTCTCTTTTTGGAGTTCTTTTTTCGACCCATATTTGACTAAACTATTCACTTATTGTAGACACTAAAACACAAGAAACTGCACAATTACAATTGTAAACAAACAGAATATTTTGTGAATGTTTGTTTGTGATATGCTACCATATGACTCAAATACATTTGATCAGCTGTTTGAGCAAACAGTTGTTAGCTAACTAACATACAAGCTAGCCAGAAAGACAAACAAACAAAGATAAATAACTATAGAAACAAAGAGTAAACAATAATGCTTATTACATGTAAAGTTTCTTTGAAACCAGAAAATGTCGAGTTCACACTCAGGACATGGCCGAATAAAATAAATATTATGAGATAAAATATTATTTTTTTAGTCATAAAGTTATGTTTTTCTGGTTCAGAATTAAACAGAGAACAAGAATATGTATAAATATTTTTTTTCAAATTTTTGTCATTTTTTGCCATTTCTAGATGCAGAATCCCCTTAAGGCCAATCCGTGTTGTAGACAGCCTAAAAAGTTATATTTGATTATATTAGTGTTTTCATATCCATTCACACTAGAGATCGTTTCGACTGCCAACATTTATAATCATTTGGCTGTATACCTACGACTGAGGATTTCCAAAAGGAGTTCCTTCAGCACGTCATTATTATACGAAAATTATATATCATTTTCAGTTTTCTGTACCTTATTCGATGGATAAAACTTTAGAAAGAACACATAGAGTCTGATATGAAGCACCATATTATAAGAATATTATTACCGACAGGAGTACCTAGTAACTCAGAATTTCAGTCACGATACTCTGCTTTATGCTGGTGGTATTAGAATCTCTCCACTGATCACCAGAGTGATTGTCCATTAGCTCAGTAAACGGCATTTGATTCTTAATTAGGGTGGGCTGGAATAACCACATGCCTTGAAATGTACCGCTCTGAACTAAAATCCCAGTTTTTACGGGTCCATTATGATAGTAAATAAAATAAAATCGTGAAGAATTTTATTTTAATTGGATAACTGTACCAATAATTGTAACGTGTATGGATTTTCAAAATGTTTGTACACTATACAGTGGGTTAGCAGTTAAATTTTACAATATAAAAAAAGTAATCAAAACATTTGTATTTAAGATTCCTAAGGAACCAGTAGGTTAAAAGATAGGGTATTGGTAATTGTGTAAGTAATAAATGGGGCCAATGATTTCTTCATTCGTCGGGGAAATAAATTGTAAATTTTACAAATGCTTTAATGTTTAAAAACTAGAAAGATTATATAACGATTTAAAAAAAAACTAATATTTTAATGTTCTGATGAGTCCAGAAATCAAACAAAATACAGAATGTTCCATAAAATATTTTAAGCAACAGTTTTAAAAATATCCCAAAGATCAATAATTTCTACCAAAAAATGAATATATAATGTTACTGTTTACACTTAGATGTGATTTAAATTGTTTTTTATCGAGATGGTGGCCGTAATACGTGGTGTATATCATATCTGTGACGAATCACCTCCACCATGAACCACTTGCATTTCTACACTAGTGACAGCATATTATACCACTCGTGTCGTAATCAGAAGAGAAAAAATCCCCCTTTGTCCCACTGGTAGTTACGGGCCTGAGAGCCGTAACATTCATTTCAGTTTTGGCCGTTAAACATTAACAGGTGCACCGAGCTGACCGCGCTACAATACTCTCCTCTGAGCCGACTCCCCGGCTATAAGTGGATTATGTTTTGTATATTTAAGTGTAACAGAAACGCGCTGTATGTGCACTGCACCGAGCTGACCGCGCTACAATACTCTCCTCTGAGCCGACTCCCCGGCTATAAGTGGATTATGTTTTGTATATTTAAGTGTAACAGAAACGCGCTGTATGTGAACTGCACCGAGCTGACCGCGCTACAATACTCTCCTCTGAGCCGACTCCCCGGCTATAAGTGGATTATGTTTTGTATATTTAAGTGTAACAGTAACGCGCTGTAGGTGCACTGCACAGAGCTGACCGCGCTACAATACTCTCCTCTGAGCCGACTCCCCGGCTATAAGTGGATTATGTTTTGTATATTTAAGTGTAACAGTAACGCGCTGTAGGTGCACTGCACAGAGCTGACCGCGCTACAATACTCTCCTCTGAGCCGACTCCCCGGCTATAAGTGGATTATGTTTTGTATATTTAAGTGTAACAGAAACGCGCTGTAGGTGCACTGCACCGAGCTGACCGCGCTACAATACTCTCCTCTGAGCCGACTCCCCGGCTATAAGTGGATTATGTTTTGTATATTTAAGTATAACAGTAACGCGCTGTAGGTGCACTGCACCGAGCTGACCGCGCTACAATACTCTCCTCTGAGCCGACTCCCCGGCTATAAGTGGATTATGTTTTGTATATTTAAGTGTAACAGTAACGCGCTGTAGGTGCACTGCACAGAGCTGACCGCGCTACAATACTCTCCTCTGAGCCGACTCCCCGGCTATAAGTGGATTATGTTTTGTATATTTAAGTGTAACAGTAACGCGCTGTAGGTGCACTGCACCGAGCTGACCCGTATATATTGTACTCCCTACCCCGACCTATGGGGTAGAAGTCATGCAAACTAGAGTGGTCAATGAGGATGTCTATTACCAGATAGTAATTGGACCGTGTAGGTTGTGCATCTCATCTGTTGTTCGTGTTTTATGATTAGATTGTTAGATATTATTCAACTTTACCTAGGTGTCAAAAAGTAAAAAATTGTAAATGATTACTTAATTTTTTACGTAACGATTGTTGTCAGGCTGCATTATGGCATCGCATAGGATGTTCCTGAACACGATTACTACGAGTAAGAATCATAATCTAAGGGAGGAATAAGAGTTTTTCTTCTTACCCCTACAAGTTCACAGTTCCTCAAGATCAGAGCTGCCCCCCCTTCAGAATTATTTAAAACAAAACTTTGCTAAATAGATGATAAAATGACTGATTTGTACAGACATGATGGGTGTTACTGCTGGCCAAACAATAAAGTAAGTGCCCTAATGTCGGCATTTAAACCATGAATCCTTACAATTGCCTCTGGTGTGTTTGTTTAAGTGCATTAAAAATTTCATTATAACAACAATAAACAATATTTGACAAATAATCGAAGGCTTGAAATCGAAATTAATAAGCAGGTTGGAAGTAAAACTCACAAGTATATAAACATTTAATCCTACTAAACCTTGATGCTTCAGTAAGTGCTGATATTTTAGTAGTTAGTTTTGAAAATATGAAAACCATTTTAGTGGTCACAAAGAGGAAAATAGAGTGGGACAAATGTTCCTACCGAGCAGCAATAGCGTAATAATTTTGATTAACCAAAATATCGGGGGATTTATTTTAATAGTTTGCAATTATTTAGTATTGTCTACCGAAATTTTCGAAGACATGTGAGATAAAGCTATAACTTTAGACAGCAAATCCGTTTCTAATGCAAATATGTGAGATAATATTTTATGTCATCAGCTTCAATAGTTTACGGCATGATCAGTGAGTTAGGTGTATGTTTATAATTTCTGCCTTGTTGCTTCAGCGTGTTTGAACTATTTAACGTTACATAACAGGTATTCTATTCATTCACGTTCATTTTGGTCACAACTGTTATATCTGTATCATTGACTATACTATACTGTATGTAAACAAGCAGAATCAATGATTAACCTTGATTATCTCCTAAATATCAAACAGAACAAGAAAGTATGTACCTCCACATCGTACATTGCTCCAGCCGAGGCTGAACAACAAGTACGCAAGTCATATGTGTGTCTTAAATTGACTTACGTTACTCAATTGCAATTGCTCATTATTAAAATGTTGTATGCACGTCATTGGATCCTATTCATGCTTTAATGGTTTTGCTTTTTGGCTATATATTTATTCATATGTGCTTTAATGATTTAATTTGAATTAGAATTGCTATTTCACCAACATATACCTAGAACTAGTAGAACAATCTTGTAGCTAAATAGTTCAGACTGTCGTTAGATGAAGAGCCCAGTAAATTTTGCTATATTGTAATAATTATAATATTATGTTTGGAGTTACTGGATTTTATATATCTAAAATTTTTAAAGATTTTTGGGTGCAAATAGGGGATAAAGACAGTGATACATAACATAAAATACCTCTCGTGGGCATCATTAATTCAGTTAGTCAGTGAAAATGGACAAAAGTTTTAAACTATTTAGATATTTAAATATTATAAAAATACAATTTAAAGCCCACATAGTTAAATTTATGCATTTTTCTTCATTATATTACATAATAAAGTTCTTAAGCTCTTTACACTATTTACATTTTCGTTTCAGACATGGAGCAATGGTTTTAATAACAAGATTTGTTTATGGTTATAGACACGAAAGTAATACATGGAAATGGGAAAGAAATAATTTTCATTAAATCTACCAGTATCATCTCAGAATTTAAATAACTCAAAACACATATTTTATCATCCTTATTGTACATTTACAGCGAATGAGGGACCACCGTACTAAATTTCAGTTTCATAGCCATGGCTGTTCTGAGACTATTGTTATAAGCCTATACATTATAACATTACAAACAACACATTACTAAAGCTAATACCTGTAAATAATTATTGCAATCAAACCACTGACAATCAAACCTGATTTGATTAGCTTTGAAGCGTATTAGACACGACGCTTGACCGTTTGATTGCAATACTACAGCAATACCTAACGTATTGATCTCAATACAGTCAGAGGTTTCTGGACCGAGGAATTTGTAATTGTCACTAGCATTATTAAATGTATCGGTCCATATAATTACTGAAAATCATATCTTGGATATTAAACAAATGTTTTAAAGCGAAAATTATTCAGATTAAGTTTTATAGTAATTTGAATAAGGCGCATAGAGTCACAAATATCCCATTTAAATAATTAACCGGGGAGATATTCTTGTTAAAAGCAACGTTATGGAGTTATACAATTTGCATAAATTAGAAATAAATAGACAAGTAGGTGTTAAATAAATTCCTTTATGACCTAATAGTTTATTTTGAACATTAACGTTGTATTTGAAGAAATTTCTTAATGATGTTCATAAGAACATTTGATATTACAAGGCAGTTAGCATAATATTATAAAAAGCATAGTTGCATATGAATAATTAAATACCCTTTTTCGCTAATTAAAGGAGACTAGTTTTTCTTATTAGTTTTAATCAAACACTTCCTATTTTAAATTTCTTTCATCCAAAAATGGAGAGAGATGCTAAAACTATGAAATTATTCATACTAATTTCATTTAATAACTATTTTAATATAGCTGAGTATTAGTTTGAATTTGATTTAACTGGTGTTACAAAAATTAAGTTACAAACGATTTAAATAGTTGCAATCAAAACTAATAATACACAGTTAGGTAAAAAATCTAGCTAAAATGAATGCACAATAATTACAAGTCTTGAAACATATTTGGTTACCTGTGGCATCATCCACATTTTAAACATTGACATATTTAGTAAAGGCACTTATGATGTAATATGATGGCGTTATATGAACAATCTTAAAACGTATGTAGGCGTACCTCAGATATATTGTTGCAGTGTTCATCATGGTTAAGAGGATCAGAGACTAACATGTCCCTCATGTAATGTTTTCCACGTGGAGCAGTATTTCTAGTTCCAATTAATTACGTTTCCTACACCTCACTGAGGTTTTCCCTGTTGTGCATATTTAATAAAGTAAAAGTGCCACAGTCAAGAGGGTCTTATTGCTCTCGTCTCTCAAATCTATTTCTGTCTGTCAAAAAACGTCTGCTTCCTGCTCTAGGAATTTACTTACGTTTTAAAGTACTTCTATTGACATAGGTTAGTTTTCGTTGTACCGGTGCAGAAAACACACATACACACGGAGAACCGTGAAATCTATTACGCTCTAAAGAACAAAGTCGGGTATAAGAGGGAAAGCCTTAACTTAACTTAATAAATTGCAGCATTTCAAAATACTCGTTTATTATTTTTGCATTGTTATATATTGTGTTATTTTAATATAGTATGGGAAAGAATGGATCGTTTAGTAACGTTTTTTTTATTTTCTTTAAGCTACTGTTACAATGCTATATTATAAGAAATGGGAAGACAACGAGTTTCGAGCAACTTATGTGAAATCTTTAAGCTTTACTTATTGTTTCGTTTTATAACCGCTTTTAAACAATATTTCTAATTGCACAAATGGTTTAAATTTGTTAGAGTTTCAATATGGAATGAAAATGACAAATTAACTTTGTATTTGACATCTGCATCACTGCTGACCAACCACAGTAGTATAATTTAAATTGGAAATAAATCTTGCTGTCTCTTTGACGGACTTCAACTTAAAGAGCCAACAGTTGTTTAGCGCGAGTAAAATTTGTTAAATATTACAACATCGGTTATAACATATTCTGTGTAACTTTTCAGATCTATCCCTTTATATGAACTTCCTCGCATTTCTAAGAATATAAAAAAAACAAGCCAAATTGGTCTAGCCGTTGGCGGGCGCATGCCAAGACAATTAGAGTAGGATTTTAAATTATAATAGGTTCCCTCGCATGAAGTGGATAGAATGACCTTGACTAGACCAATCACAACATAGTAGTTTGCTTGATCGTGTTTTAAGTCTCGATTTATAACCAAACTAGTTCGACATTTTAATCACCGCTTTGAACATCCAGGGGGACATCGCATTTGAATATTGCATTACAATGTTATATATTGTCAAACACGCAATAAAGAGACTATGATTATGATTATGATCGCCACGAATCTCTTCTGTGACTTAGACGTCTTGCCCACATTTGTGTACAACAACGTGATCTACCGCGACCCACTTGTCCTGCTTCTACCCTTAAGTGTTGAACTGTTGGTAGCCTAGACATATTTGCGTGCTACCTATGCCCACTTTGATTGGAGAGGATGCTACAAAGCTGGCCTCCCCTTCTTCCAAGGTCACATGACAGAGATAGATATCTTTCCCCATGTACCTCGAAATGCAGCGGCCAATACCCCTAACTACCTATCCTGAATATCCTTCTACTCCGAATACAAAAGTCGAATTAGAAATCAGCGCAATGTGAGTCTACTCAGTTTCTTGTTCTCAAAAAAAAAGAATTAGTTTATCTTTAATGTTGGAAATTCATGCTTTAATGTAATTGAAGTAGTAGCAATGAGAGAAAAGCTCTTCCCAGCTTATATTCATGTTGGAAATTCTATATTTGTATATGTCACAAATAGCAAAGTTCGAGGTAAATACATTATGAAATATTAATCACCCATAATTTGAGTAATAGCTTTTAGTGTCATGTACTCAATTAACTTGACAAACCAGAGTAATTATTCAATTAACGAGCACTAACAGTGATGTGTACTGTTTCTCGCTATAACAGTGTTCATCATGAACGTGCAGCAATTTACAGTTCACGCGCACGCGCGCGCGCGCACACACACACACACACACACACACACACACACACACACACACACACACACACATGCAGGGTGTATCGGTGTGTAAAATGATTTTTTTA
The DNA here is from genome assembly GCF_021130785.1 of Homalodisca vitripennis. Lineage (NCBI taxonomy): Eukaryota > Metazoa > Arthropoda > Insecta > Hemiptera > Cicadellidae > Homalodisca > Homalodisca vitripennis. The sequence continues at coordinate 153,933,065 of NC_060215.1, forward strand.
ACTTACAGAATTTCAAAACTAAAAATGTAAAAAATTCTTCTAGCATTCAATATTTTTAATACTCAAGTGATATATTTTCTGTTAAGGTAATTACAGAAATTCTTAACTTATTTTAAATGGCATTTTAAAGATTCAATATTGATATTACTTAAGCAGTTACGAAGTTGTGACTAATAAAGCTTTTGTAATTTGATTCTCGGAATTATAATTTAATAGGAAATTCCTTACGATGTGCATACAGTCCTATCCTTACAATTAAGATTTCCATTAGACTCCCACTGGGCGTCCCCCTAATGTAGACATATGATGGTTATTGCATTAAAAATTTGTTGAAATATCAGTATAATATCGTCTAAAGCTTGTATATTTTAACTACTACCGTTAAAAAGAATATTAGATTCACCAAGACAATTTACGTAACCTGTACGTGTAATGTGGTAACGTAAAAAAGACAAAACACATTTTATTATCAGAAAAAAAATCTGTTGTGTAGTCATAATAACAGTAACACAGTAAATAATAAGTTAAATCCTACAAAATTTAGTACTGATATTGCTTCGCGATCAATAAAACTAGCGTAGGTTAGATAGGAACGTGTTTAATTGGAACTCTTTCTTATTTAGAGATCCGACTGCCTCGTGTTTCATAAATATTGCTTTATAACGCTAACTAATCTTATAAACGTGTTAATTTGGTTATATTTATTACACTTAAAGGTCCAATATCAGTCTCAGTGTTGCATCTTAATTACAGTAACAGCTTATTTACATAATAATTTAAATAAGGTGATAAAAACAATTTTAGTCTTATAAAATTTAGATAAAAGCAGTGGTTTGTTAGATATTTAACGAAAAAACCAAGCAAACGGGATAACAAAAAATATAAAATAGTTTTAATAACAAAATATATTGGCGTATAGCTACTAAACGAAGTATCACACATAGAATCTGAAAATGTTTAACCAGTCAAACATTTTTGTAACAACCTGTATAGTTTTAATATTGCATGTTTAAGAACGAGGTCCCATCTTAACATGTTATAAAACACACACATATTCAATAAATAAGACGTATACACGATAATATATTCATGATACACTAGATGGTGGGTTGAACCACACAAGCTCAACAGGGTCGAAGTTACGTCACTCCTCTACCCTACTCACTTGTTCATTTCTATCTACTACAGTCTTATCAGTTGTTAATAAAGTAGTAGTAGTTCTGTAACCAAATATCGTGTTAAAAGTATAGTGGGAACAGAATAGGAGTTTTTCGTGTAACATTACACACTGAGTACGTAATTTCATGATTCATACATATATAAATCCATGTCCATATCCATATCCAAATCCACATATATAGGACATGGGTACTCCTGATCCTAATGGCCAGCATTCTACTCTAAGGATCTTATACGGTAACGTGCAATGTCTCACGAACAAAGTGTTAGACATTGAAATGCTTTGCTCGTATGACAGCTTCTCCGTTTTTTGCTTCGTGGAACATTGGCTAGACTTAAATAATTATGAGTTATATTAATTTTTGTGGTTTCACCCTAGCGTCAATTTTTGTCAGAGAGCACGCAACACATGGTGGTGCTGCTATTTATGTTAAAGACTCTGTTAGCTTTCGTGTAATTAATGTGAAGCAATTCTGTATTGAGAAGAATTTTGAAGTCTGTGCGATTAAACTATTGAACCATAAAATTGATAATTGTATCTATCTACAAGCCAAGTGGTAGTAATGACAATATATTCCTTGAAACAACTTGACTTGCTTCTAGATTTCTTTGTTCATTTTGGTTGTGACCTGGTATTGACCGGCGATTTCAACATTGAAGTTCATAATTCTGGGAACATTGCTTCTAGTTGGCACAATGTACTACGGTCTGCAGGATTATACTGCACAAATTTTAAACCTACCAGAGGCAAAGCTTGCATCGACAACATTGCTACCAACCTGGATCCTTCCTTCTTACAAAGTAGAAGTTCATGACTGGTCCATATCGGATCACAGTTTTCTGAGTATGGAGATAACTGAGGCATACTCAAAATTGAACACGGAGTCTGTTGGAAATCGGAACTCAACAAATGAAAATCGTTCCATTGAATATCGACTGACTTCCCAAACTCTGTTGGCCGATTTTTCACGCACCTTAAGTTTAATAGATTGGGACTCTGCTCTTAGTGGTTTGGAATCTGAGCTATGTATGATAAATTTCACGATATCTTTATCTGTTGGATGAATGTCCATCTACCAGTCAAGCGAAAAACTTTTAAGCCCAGACGAAAGCGCAACTCATGGAATTCTCCTCATCTAAAACTCATGAAAGACCGTGTCATGGCACTGCTTTATCGTTCGCGTCTATCTGGACAAAATGCTGACATAGAAGCATATAAAGCAGCCAAGAGGACCTACAGACAAGCTTTACAAGGTTGCGAGAAGGGAGTCAAATGAAGAATTCATTAATACAGCGGATAACAAGTGTAAGGCTGCTTGGACTATTGTGAATCGGGAAACCGGCAGAGATAGACCATCACATCATGTGCAACCCGATGCTGAGGACTTCAGTAAGTACTGCATCAGTGCTGTGGACGAGATTCGACAGAGCCTCTCTCTTCCATCATCTTCTGCTGTCGATCTGCTGCAACGCAGTACCCCGGCAGCCCATTCCCGGCTCTTCAATTGGCATCCAGTGACTGGTGGTGAAGTGAGTCGTTTGGTTTGAGGGTTTAAATCCTCGGGAAGCTGTGACGTATATGGCATATCGTCAGTAATTGTGAAAGGTTGTAATCGATGCAATAGCTCATCCACTGGCTAAATGTGTAAATGCTTGTCTACTGGAGGGAAGTTTTCCCGCTAAGTTAAAAATGTCTAAGGTAGTACCTATTTTTAAGAAAGGTAACTACGGTGAAATAAACAGCTACAGAGCGATCTCTCTGGTCCCCTGTTTTTCCAAAGTGTTCGAAAAAGTCCTGAAAACTCAATTAACTTCTTTTTTCGAAATTAAACAGTCTTTTCAGTAAGAGTCAGTTCGGATTTAGGTGTGGAAATGTCCCACGATCGACGCGGTCGAGGGACTTGTGTCCCACATACTTTCCAAGTTTGAACTAGGTTTGCCTACAGGAGCCACATTATGTGATATTTCTAGGGCGTTTGACTGCGTCGACCGGGGAATTTTTGTTGAAGAAGTTGGAGTATTATGGAATAACTGGTATTGAAAATTCCCTTTTTAATTCCTATCTCAGCAATCGTTTTCAAACAGTATTCAGCAATAATACCTACTCTAATTATGCTGAGGTTTGTCATGGGGGTACCACGGGGATCTGTTTCTGGGCCCACTTTTGTTTTTTAGTCTTAGTTAATGATTTAGATGTTAATGTCAATTTCAGATCGGTTATGTTTGCTGATGACGTTACTTTTTTTACAACTCAACCTTCATTAGACTTAATTTTTTAATGATTTTAAAATTATTTTAAATCAAGCCGATAACTGGTATAAAGCCAATATGTTATTTATGAACACAGAGAAGACCCAACACTTGGTATTTACTCTTAATAGAGCAATTTTGAATGAAACGACAATTGAGAGTGTAAAACTATTAGGAATTTTTCTAGATCCTACGCTGTCTTGGCACATACATGTTGGTTATGTTCATAAAAAAAGTGAGCAGGGTGGTATATTTATAGCGAAAACTAAAACTTTATGTTTCCAAAGATACGCTAAGAATGGGTTTACTTTGCACTGTTTCAGAGCATCATTAGTTATGGTCTGCTCTTGTGGGGCAATGCATCTGGTATTGATAAAATTTTATTGACTGAGAAAAAAGCCATGAGAGTTATAGCGGATGCTAATTTCAAAGATCATTGTAAGCCGATTTTTAAAAAAGAAGCCATTTTGACAGTTATAAATCTTTACATTTTTTACTGCTTGATCCATGTCAAAAATAATTTTCAAAACCTGACACTGAATAAGCACATGCATATTTACAATACCCGAGGCGCTAACCTGATCAACAAACCTTTCACAAGACTTTCAAAAATTCAAACTTCATATGAGGCCGTTGGAATAGATCTATTCAATAAACTACCACTGAATGCTCAGAGTGTTACATTCAATAAATTTAAAAACTGTTATTTATTAAGTGGCTGGTAGAGAGGCCGTTTTATGACTTATCAGAGTTTTATTCATCTGACATCAGTGATATAGTTTTTTAGTGTATTGTCTGCTAAATAGTACACCTTTGTCTCACTAACATTATTGTATTAAATTAATGTAAAAATCTATTGTGTCTTCTATAATGAGTGTTTAATTTAAATTGTTAATTTTACTGTTAGTATAAGTATTCTGACGTGATCTATTGCATGTATTGTCTAATGATCAATAAAAATCTTATCTTATCTTATATAGTATAGGAATAATAAACAGTTGTGAAATAAATATAAAACGCACACAGTTTCAGTCCAGGACCAAGTAGACACACACATATTTATTTATTTACAACTTTTGCCACTAAAGTAAGAATCATGTGTATAAAAGAGTCTTCAACCAAAGCAAAAGAAATTTACACTAATAAGACATGAAGATAAAAGTAAAACTGTTTTTATCAATACTTACTCTCAAGGAAGAGGAAGAACCCATTGGAGTTCCTTTGGAGAATGGAAACAGCAACGTCCGCCATATCCGCGAGAGAAGGATCGCCAGAGGGCGCAGGATCCCGGTCTGCCTCAAACTCCATGTGTGAGTAAGAGAATAGTCCTTTACACAATACATAAACACTAATTAGTCTCTTAGCTGCATAGAAATTTAGGAGGGTTATTATCAAGTATAATATTTATATATGGTCCATGTATCTATGAAACAAGCATAAAAGTAGTTTACAGTAAAACCCCTCATATCCGAACGTCTGCTTGTTTCCGGTATTGGATGAAAACCACAAGCGTGTCTGGACTTGCCGAGTTTTTTTTTTCAGTTATTTAATGTATACTAGAGTGTATAACTTCCATTTTTAATGAAGATTATTTCACTAATACTGTGTACACTGTAATATATTACTGTATGAAGGGGTTTTCGTCGAAAATATTAATTATATGCTTAGCAAAGGGATTTTTGCTAATCACCGCCCGGCCCTACCTCGGTCAGCATGAGAGGTTCTACTGTACTAGTATTAGGAAATGTCAGTATTAAACTACATCGTTTCAACATTTTCCTTTAATAATAAAATCAATGGAACAGATATAGACCCGAGAAAGGTCAAAGGTAGTGGTAAAGTACTATACAGGTTATATACAATTAAAAAACATTGTAAAAACGATATATCATGGCTAGTACTTATTATAATATAGTAGTAATGTTATCCTGTATATACCTTGTACACATTGTAATAATGCAGATGGTTTTGTAATGATATAATATAAACACAACATTTTCATTAGGTTGTTTAATTAATTTTATTGTATTTTTATCAATTCACTGTATTAATATATGTAAAATACTTCGCACCCCTATAATAAAAGTATAATATAATATTTAACGATTTTTATACAAATTTAAGTTGTTTCATATTGAATTAAAAAATCTGTTGCGTCAGTTTTGGCATTAAATATTAACTTCTTGACTCGTGTGTTTGTTTGGTAAATTAAAAAAACTCTATAAATACATAAAAGCATTGCCAAAAACATCTTTTACTAATACCGTCTAAACACGGGAAATCAAAAGGGGCCACATTCTTTAATAGAAGATAATGTTAATGGGAACAACAAGCGCTTTCTCTAAATATGCTTATATTAAAACCCCTTTATCAAGTGAGATTAGTTTAAAGATTTTTTCTGTATCTTTACATTATTGTCGCATTTCAGTAATTCTCTTCAAAATTCATGCACTAAAGTAATAGGTGAGATTCTAGTGGACCGAAACAAGAACTTTATTGCCTGGATATTAATTGAATATAACTGGACATTTGTAACATGGTAATGTGATTGCATTTAATACACACATGATGCAGTATCTTAAGATTACACTGGATACTAAAGTAAGGAGGTCAGGATGTGCCTGGGCTCTAATTATCGTTGTTCTTGCCTAAGCCGCGGGGAGCATATCGATTCCAATGGTTTTTAAAAGCCTAAGACTTAGATATAATAACAACGCAATCAACTAAGTGTCTGTGAAAAGGTTTATTTTGTGCAAATTATATATTATATTGCAGTAATAGTCAGTTTGCAGAATTCAATGTATTGTACAGTATTGAATACAGAGTATAAAGAAGATTAATGGAGCAAATGACCGCGCTGGTTTCCAGCTAATTTATGCTCGGATATCAGGATTAAATAAATATAGCAACACCACGTTACCACCAAACAATTATTTCCGTTCGTTCTTTGATTTAATTTCTATAATTTACAAATTCAGTATTTAATTTAGTCAACCTGAATGGAATAAGTTGCTAACATACAATGAAATGTTTTAATTTCAAATCGATTTACCTCCCTGCACCAAAAGTATGAACCATTTAAACTTTTAAAGGATGATTAATTGTTTTGTGAAGGATTTTCAGCTTAAGAGTTTACTAGAATATAGGTCTAGGGATATAAGTTACGGTTACAGATACCTTATTGATTCTGAGGCTATTGTGCAAGAATATACGGAATATAAGAAAAATTACATTTCACGAAAGAAACTTCCCTGATGCTTTAAAATAAGATATTAAATGGTGATTTAAGTACAAAATAAAATATAAAATTACAAAATTATTGTTTTTATTAACGATATGCAAGGTCTGGTCAAAAAATACTTGATACCTAACTGATATTTTGTTTTGGTAAAATGATTCTACTGGAAAGGCTCTATGGAGTGCCTAGAAATTCTCATAGTCTACAGGTATACACATATTTATACAATTGTAAATATTAATTATAGATTTTTGGGGAAATCAGTATACATTGAGCGTTCGGCTAATTCAAAAATTTCTTTAACTTGAATCCTTTAACAACTTGAATCCCTTAACAACTTGAATCCCTTAACAACTTGAATCCCTTAACAACTTGAATCCTTTAAAAATATTGAATCCAGTAACAACTGTAATTCTTTAACAAATTTCAACGTGGAATATGTTCCACGACCATTACGATGGCCACTCTTCCATTACTATAGAAAGATGTAAATTGAAATTTTAGTGAACTATGCCACAAATCCACAAATCAAGGGTTTCTCCATAGAAAGTGTAACTTCATCTGGAAACAAATGAAGACTTTCCTGCCCAAGGATTTTTTGTCGAATGTCAATGGAGATTGAAGATAATAAAAGATGACGAATTCAATGGTATAACATACTAGGACATATTATGAAACCAGATCGTACCAGGGATAAATGAGTTAGTACAAAGTGCTTGCGATCTTGCATTTCAATAGGGCCACATAAACACGCCGTGCTTGCTCGGGTTGTCTAAAGTCAGACCATTCCCAACCTCTCATACCTCATAGTATTATGTGTTTTGATCCCTGTAAAGTAATGTTTATGGCTCAATAGCTTGGTGTGAGTTTCAATAGTTACCACAACAACATAATTATTTAATGAGGGGTTTTTAGGCAAACATTTGAACAGTTTAGTATTTCACTAAAGAGGTTATTGTAGATTTACTTTTTTGGTTATCCTTCTTGCTACATTAAATATAAGAAAAATATTGTACTGTCAAGAATTATAATAAAAGGTTTAAAAAGATTACATTTATTACATAAATACAAATTTTGTCACTATTAAAAGAGGTTTACCTCCATATTGAAAAGTGGTTACTTTACAAAATCTACCTGTACAGGAACGATTTTGACCAAAAATTAGCCACGACCATACACGGCCTAATTATGGAAAATCTTGGTAAACTTTAAGGCTCAATAAAACTATATTCTGGTTTTTGTAAAAGAATGCTAATTAAATATTAAGATAACATCGAATGTGCCGTTTTTTTTCAAGACATTTGGCTTTAGAATATTATTTGTAAAGTACAATTCTGATAGTAACAATCAGAATTGTATCACAAAAATGTGATTTTGCTTGTGTTTGGTTCAAACTTTTGCAACACTAATGATTTAAAATAATATCCTTTTTATATACAATATTAGGTGGATCAGAGGCATAAACCACATCTGAAAAAAAATTTTACTTTTTTAATTGGTATTAATTTCATTTATCGTACTATTGAAAAATCGATAATAAGATGCCTTAATTCATAACCCAAAATACTTTCTGCTTGTGTGGAATGAATATACTCGATAACTAGTTCACAAAGGTAGAATATGTGTGTCATGTATATCTGGCTTGTAATGTAATTAATTAATATTAATATAATACGCTCTGACAACCGTCCCACTGATCACGTCGTCATCTATGCACTAGTGTCGTCTTCAACCAGATCATCCATATTTACCAAGATATAGTCTCAAACAATATCAACTATACTATGATATTAATTTACATTTTCTCATCATATATTCACCTGTTAAATTTTGAGCAGTACATAATAATTATAAGTGAAATTCTGATTTTTTTAAAATTGTGTTTTAACTTATAAAGAAAAATTAAATAAACACTTTGTCACGAATTTCAACCGCACACTGAAAAAGAAACATTTAAAACCCCTTAATAAAATAACCATTCAGAACAATAGTAAAGTAGTATAGGAGTAGAGAAATTATATAGAATTTTAAAAGTAAAGAGGAGCATATCCGTATTTTTAGTTTTTTAGAAGTGAGAGGATGTTCAAAATATAAAATTCCACCTGTTTTCGTTTAATCCATAGAAGATCTACTCAAAACGAAATCTATCTTCACCAACGGAATTGTTTCGGTGGAAGTGGAATTGGCAATGGAATTGGAAGGTTAGAGTATTTCTGGAAATGTTTTTAGATCATATATTTTAAGTTCGTCATACTTAAACCAACTGCCACACAATCACATAAAAGGTAAATCATTATTAGCCAAACGTATGAAGACCGACCACTTGTAATATCGGTTTTTAAGTCTCTTCATTTTCATAGATCACAGAGATATAACTATTTCTGACGTGCTGAAGGTTCATTTTAAGTGTTTCAGCTAAAATATATGATGTGAGAATAAATTATCAATTGGTAATTACAATTCTTTCAATATCCTCTGATGTCGACCGCTAACGAAAGCTAGTGCGAGTAAAGATGTATTTCATTCTTCAGAAAATAATTAACGGATTTTATTAAAAAAATGTTAATAAATATTACATTAAATTCAAACCAAGTAATTTTAAAAGTGTCCTACGGTTTTAATATCTCTTTCAGCGACGTCTTGTGTATATAACTCTACCAAAATCACAATGTTTGATTAAAACCTATACTTTTCAAATCAGTTACTAACTTTCTCTTTTGAATATCATGTTATATGTAGTTATTGACGTGTGTTTCTATTTGTTTCGTATAAATAAATAAATGAAAATGCCTTTATTTACAAGCGTTTCTCAGTACAGTTACTGTTTTTCAGAACAACTCAAGTCACTGAATGCCTTAAAAACTAAATAACAAAAACTAAACTAAACATAATTTAAACAGGTACAATAAAATCTAGTGGCTAATTTAAAATAATGCAGTGGTAAAATCTGTGACATTTCTTATTCGTACATACTAATAGCTTAACTTAGTTAATTGTCAACAATCAAAAAGTCTTTAAGTTTCCTTTTAAATTTGGAACAACTGTATTCTTTTAGGCTAAGGGGGAGGTCGTTGTACAACTTAGGGCCGAAGTATGAGAAACTCCTTCTTCCGACTTCATATCTGACTCCACGAAAGTTTAGCAGATAGCCATGGCGGGTGCTACGATGCGAGACCTCCTCCCGGAACAACAACCGCTCACTCAGGTACCGTGGTTCCTTGTGTGATAAGATTTTGTGGACCATGCAGCACGTCAGCATCCTGCAGACGGATTGCATTGGCAGAAACTTAGCAGCATCCCGAAAGGGGGATACGTGATCAAATCGTCTGAAATTGAAAATGAAACGTATAGCAGAGTTTTGAAGTCTCTGAATGCGATCGAAGTCACTCCGCGAGATGCTGTTACCGTAAGCAGGATAGCAGTAGTAAATGACAGAAAAGACCATCGACTGCATTAGCTGAAGCTTGGCGAATTCCGGCAGCAGATTTCTGAATCTGTACAGGCCTCTTAATCTGCCAAGAGCACGCTGGATAGCATGAGTGACGTGATCCGAGAAAGTTAGACCGCTATCAAGCAAGATGCCGAGAGTTTCGACCTGGTCACACACTGCCAAAAACTCACCATCAAGAGCGATCCCCATAACTCTATCCGTCAAGGCCCGTACCAGATTTTGTGGGATGACATGAAGGACAGTGCACTTGCTCACATTGAGCTTTAAACCATTGTCAACAGACCATTTACTTATGTTCTCAAGGTCTGAGTTTATATGGGTAAAGGCCTCAGGCACTGAACCAGGATCATAGGCCAAGTGCAACTGGCAGTCATCGGCGTACAAATGTGCCGTACAATGTTTGATACACGTAGGGAAGTTAGAAGTGTACAGATTAAACAGTACAGGACCAAGACAACTTCCCTGAGGTACACCTCGCCTTCCGACTAGAGAGCCAGATAATGTTTCAATTACCAATGTTTTGTAAAACTTGGCCTATATCTTCGTCTAACGTTTTTCTGTTCTATGTAAAATGATTACAATGCAAACCCTTGAACCTTTTTTGTATTAAAAAAGCTGTTATAGATATTTGGCCAGAAATGAGATTGATCATTATGTTTATTTCATGAGTTTAGATAGTAAAGTTATGTTTACAAGGTCTTCATTAATTATGTAATAATTGGCAACGAGCCAAAGACAGAAATACCACGCTGGAAGCAAATGTGCTCTACATGACGTATCCGGTTGGCATTCACGTATAATTAACAAAGGACAGTTGCAGAGATACATATTCGCAGTTAAATGTCACCAAACTTCAAGACTTGGTAGAATCGGTTAACTTTATCAAAGTCAGGGAACGGATTGGACATCTGCAAGAGACAATTGAACTAGGTAAATGAGTTGATAATACTTCAAAGCTCTACTAACTTTGTGAAGTCGAGGAACTTTATTTTCAACTCAGACGTAATTTTGATCCATATAGGAAGAAATATTACCTGATGCCGGCAATAAATCAACTGTGACTTCTACATTCTCATTTCTACACGAAATGGATGTATTTCCACCTCTTGCACTCATAATATACCCTTTAACGATAAAGGTAATATTTCAGATTTTATCAATATTTTGGAATTTTTTCCAGTTAAACCATCAAGGATGTGTAATTGAAAATGTATAACTTGTTACATGCAGTAAAACCTCTTCTACATCAAGAAGTATACAACCTTTGCACACCATCTAGAAAAAACTTAATAAGAGCTTGTAAAACTTTTAGGAGAATTCCTGGAACCTCAATCTAACTTACTGCAGACTTTGACAACAAATTGTGAATTCAAATGTAAGTGTGGGGGATTGGCACCACAATTGTTATTAAATTTACAATTTCTTTCGCAGGTTAAGAGGTTTAGAAATACGGACTAGTTTACTGCAGAACACAACATAAATGTTTCAGAAAGGCATGCAATTAGCTATTGTTGTTGAGCTCGCTAAATTTTTGTGGGAGTTAGTGAAAACACCTCGCGTTAGTTGTTTCTGTACAAATATATCCATTGCACGGGGTTCTCGCGGAAGTTGTGTTCAACCTAATCCAAGTGATCAACCCACTGGAGATACAGGTGTGGAAATAGTGCGCATCGTGCAAAGAACTGTTCATCAACGAAACGTGCAAGTTTTGTAGCAAGCTTGGTCACATCGCCCGTGCCTCTAGATCCAAGTTGAAGCAACAATGTGTCCTTCAAGCTGATGGGAACCAGACTCTAAGGAGGACGTTAGCCAAATTAGCAAGATCCCTACGAACGTCAATGAGAAAATTATTGCTCATAGCGGATTTCGATATACTATTATGTGAATATAGCAACGTCTTCGTAGAATGCATTATCGATGTTAAATAAAAAAGAAAAACTGATTGATAGAAGGTGAGAAGCCAATTTTAAGTCGACTATGTGAAGTTCTCTATACTGTAAGGTAGAAAATAAAGAAGGACCATGATTGGCTGTAAGGAGTGGGTATCATAACTAAGCTTGAAATTACGGTGGAGAACCCCAACCTCCGAAGGGCAGTTTTAACTCATTGTGACTGTTGCCTGTACTAAATGGTTTGAAGTCATCATTTCCTTGAAAAGAACATCAACAGCGTGGTGCATATATTAGTTTCAAAAAATTGTATTGAAATGGTCATTTTTTCTTATAAAGGACGACAGTTTGAGTCCCAGATGTTCGAGAACTTCCTTCAAGACAACTCTCTAATACATATAACGACCTCACCCTTTCATCCCTCGAATGACGGCCACGTTCAACGTACTGTTCAGACAATAACCACACTTGCAAGCATTGTCTTAAGTGTCAGGCGACCTCCACTTCAACATCACCATCCTTGTTACACAGCCCACGAGATGTGGTCATGGGATCAGTTATTTTTTGTACGCATTTCTCGTCGAACGTTGTCTAATTGCATTATTTACGTGAAACGATGGACATTTAGATCATAACTGTAACAAAAGCTTATTAATTAATAAGTCAACTACGATGTGGCTCCATATTGTGATGGAGTTCCCGAGATCACTATTGATAAAAGTGTAGGTAATTATCTATCGCGTTTTTCATTTACGATATTGAACGTAAACTTTGTATTGAATTGTTTGTAACTTATTTAGCACATATAACATAAAAAAAATAAAATCATAATTTGATATTATATCTCGGCAAGAGGTGGACATAAGTTCAAGACCTTTCAAAACGAGTATTTTAATTATGTCGATCTTTATTAGGTGATGATTATCAAAACACAAGCCAAAAAAATATTCATTCATTAATAAAATTATATTACATTGCATGATTCAGTTTGTCATGAAGAAGTAAAAGCGAAAACAACAGCAAAAACAATTAATTTATGACAAAGAATCCAGCAATTGAATCGAAACGCCGAAGTTTACTTTGCTGAAAACGGTTTAAGTGAAAAAGGGAGGGACCTTTCCCACCTCTGTGTAGCAGCCAGCCAGAATAACCTTTCTCTGTTGTCGGTGATGGCACATATTCAATGGAAAGGCATGGACAGACTTGTTAATGGTCGCTTTATTGTTCGTAGGAAGTCAAACAAATCTCACTTTTACATTTTGTAAAGGTGATTTCGCGTTCAAATATGTCGTTTGCTTCGGTAATCAGACGATTTAACGTGTGTTATGCCAGTAGAAATAATTGATCCTCGTGAACTGTTTCATATCATTTTACAATAGATTCTTGTACCATTTTGTTATTAAAAAATGTTACTGAAAGTACTTTTGTACTTTTGCCAACGTAAACTAATCAATACCCCTACAACACTTTCAATTGTTAAGCTTATTCTAGAGCAATAAAACATACACATCGAAATAGTACATATTTAACTATTACTGTACTGTTGTGACGAACTATAACAGTTTTGTCATACGTATTAAAAAAAACATTTAATACACATATCAGATCAACTAAATTGATCTTATTGTTGTACTGATGATTAAGTTGACCCATAAAGTTTTTTATGGTTTTAAGTAACCTTACAAGATAGATCTACCAAAATCAGATGGTGCAAAATTCAAGATTCTTAAACCGCTACCCTAAAGCTTTGTTATTGTTTTAGTATGAGTAAATGTAAAAACATTATTATTTTGATATGTAAACTTGAAAGTATAATTATGTTGAGTTATGTGTGATAAAAATGAAATGAAATATATCGTTTTAATTTTGTCTTCTGTAGGAAAAAAATCACCGTTATTTTTCGCAACGTAAGATATTTGTTCTTTTACTGTATATTTGAACTCACGCTACTAATAAAAATGCGTAAGATATGAAAACATCATAATAAATCTTATACTAGGGCATGCGTATCTACATGTTTTTGTGTAGTTTCGTCAACAATTACTATTTACAATCGATTCTAGAATCACGAGGAGTAAAAGTGTGTTTAGGCGGTTAATCATACACTCGTAAAACCTGTTTGTCGAAAACAACCACTTTTGTATACAATTGTGTACGAAAAACACAATCAGAAATATGCAGGATTGCATGCCATAGCATAAAACTTCAGTTGCTTACTTCACGAAACCTAAACACAGTATTTATAATTTGGATAATGTAGCTTTTACGTAGTTTTCCAAATTCAGAAATCTAGTTTTCTATTTTCAGAATACCTGTTTATTTACTCCACATTTAATGGGAAAATGCATTAGTACTGGTGGCTTTGGATTTCCTCCTGCCCCCTCCCACAATTAAAAGAAAATTCTACTTCCAGTTTTAACTGACCTAGTAGTCTGTCTATAGAGCTCCTGTCGACAGATTGCAACCCCTCCTTGTCTTGCACGTATTCTGATTTCAACCCTCTCTTTTTAGAGTCTCTCAGCCAGTCTTCTATCAAGTTCCTGCCGTCTAGACGTCGACCCTCTTCTGTCACCTGCTCCGGGTCTTTCGTCCCCTTGGGCAACCAATGGCGACGACCTCCACCAAGGATTACCTTTAAAGAAATACACAACAATGCTTATTTTATTGTTCAAATTTAGTAATAATTCTAACCTTTATTATGTTTATGTGATTTAGCACAACTTTACTGTCACACAATATCCTGTATAATTGTATTACCTGTTAGCTTATTTCTAGAAATTCTTATAGTCTTAACAAATACGTGAGGCCTTTCATGGAAAATAGCAATTTCTTTTTCAGGCTCTAAAACCCTACAAAAATGTAATCTTTAATATCCCAGAATTCTCAATCGACTATTTTATAGGAAATGAAACCTATATGGCGTAAATATGGTTCAAAAAGCAATAAAACATAATGAAAATTAAGATATCAGTGTAATAAAATCATTATGTGATTCTGTTATAAAATTTGTAATTCAATAAATTAGTTCATAGTATATGTGTCATGACGAGAATAAATCAAAGTATAGTATTGATATGATATATCATTGATATATCATTGATATGATATAAAAAGTAGGTTATCTGAATTATGCGATTAAAAATAAGCTACACACGAAAATAAATGTTGTAATTTGTGAAAGACATTTCAATAATACGGATTTAAAAAAATTTAAAAATGTTATATTATAAAGTCCTGTCTGCACCCAAACGTCAGAAATTTTGGAAGTTCAACTTCATGAACCACATAACATCAATGTGAAATCTTATGTAATCAGACTTTTGATTATTTTGAAACAGATTAATTCTTTGTTTACTATTCTATGTCATAAACCGATTTCATCAAAATTTTTCACCTTAATTGTTAAATATTATAAGTCAGGGATGGACTTAATCCTAATTTAGTTCGCTCCATAACATGCTTAATTAGAAACAACTTACAGAAATGTTATTTCCTGGGGAATCTTCAACAAGTTGACGAGTGATGTCTTTGCAAGCAGTGCGAGCGTCAGCAGGCACTTTGCTATCATCTTCCCAGTAGCGACTAGCTGAGTGGGCGTAGAGAGCCGCAGGAGTAGCATGTGATACTCTCGTGTTAGTCACTATTCCTGTCGCTTTACCTGCAAAAAAAAAAGGTTATACAATATTGTATATTACTGGCAGCTGATGACTGCTAGTTTTCTCCCAGTAGCGGCTAGCTGAGTGGGCGTAGAGAGCCGCAGGAGTAGCATGTGATACTCTCGTGTTAGTCACTATTCCGGTCGCTTTACCTGCAAAAAAAAGGTTATACAATATTGTATATTACTGGCAGCTGATGACTGCTAGTTTTCTCCCAGTAGCGGCTAGCTGAGTGGGCGTAGAGAACCGCAGGAGTAGCATTTGATACTCTCGTGTTAGTCACTATTCCGGTCGCTTTACCTGCAAAAAAAGGTTATACAATATTGTATATTACTGGCAGCTGATGACTGCTAGTTTTCTCCCAGTAGCGGCTAGCTGAGTGGGCGTAGAGAACCGCAGGAGTAGCATTTGATACTCTCGTGTTAGTCACTATTCCGGTCGCTTTACCTGCAAAAAAAAGGTTATACAATATTGTATATTACTGGCAGCTGATGACTGCTAGTTTTCTCCCAGTAGCGGCTAGCTGAGTAAGCGTAGAGAACCGCAGGAGTAGCATGTGATACTCTCGTGTTAGTCACTATTCCGGTCGCTTTACCTGCAAACACTCAACGAATTTACAAGATTGTATAGTAATGGCAGCTGATGACTGCTAGTTTTCTCCCAGTAGGGGCTAGCTGAGTGAGCGTAAAGAGCCGCAGAAGTGGCATGCGATTCTCTCGTTTTACTTTACTGCTAACTTTAGTTGCTGGAATATTTTTTATGTAACTATAAACAAATGTTAAGCTGTTGAAATAGCACATATGTTATTTATATTTATGAAAGCAACCAGGATAGATTTATATATTTAACTTATGATGAGTTGTAAATTATTATGTACGTTATGTTCTAATTGAATTCGATGTTAGAGGTAAACCATTGTACTTATTGGACCATAGATGTACACTTGAATGCAGAGATGCTGTTATCTCCATATGTGCATCACTTTCACAAAGGATGCTAGGTGATAGGTCACTTGGAATGTATAGTATACGGTTATGAATGACCTCTTTTTGTAAGCCAAACATAGTTTGTTTTGTAAAGTATAGATTAAGTATATATTTAAATGTAAGTCACCTTCAGAATGTCATATATTTTAATTATTTTAACTTAAAATCATATATTTTATATATTTAAAAAAATACTTTAAAATACAAGACTCATTAATTCTAAACATTACATCGTATTATAAGACAAGATAAGTTGTTATCAGCTAGCTTTATTTATAATTGGTTAAGGAACAAACGAGAAACCAGTTACAAAGTAAGCCATCGACTAAGCCCACAACAGCGTAACCGTCCATTATGGTGCCACTTAACCAGGCTTAAGTGGTAGGAATAGTGTTCAACCTAGAGCAAGTGTTGAATAATTCATCAGTTAAGACAATGAAATTATCGTCTTACAGTTACAAAGTAAGCCATCGACTAGGCCCACAACAGCGTAACCGTCCATTATGGTGCCACTTAACCAGGCTTAAGTGGTAGGAATAGTGTTCAACCTAGAGCAAGTGTTGAATAATTCATCAGTTAAGACAATGAAATTATCGTCTTACAGTTACAAAGTAAGCCATCGACTAAGCCCACAACAGCGTAAACCGTCCATTATGGTGCCACTTAACCAGGCTTAAGTGGTAGGAATAGTGTTCAACCTAGAGCAAGTGTTGAATAATTCATCAGTTAAGACAATGAAATTATCGTCTTACAGTTACAAAGTAAGCCATCGACTAAGCCCACAACAGCGTAACCGTCCATTATGGTGCCACTTAACCCAGGCTTAAGTGGTAGGAATAGTGTTCAACCTAGAGCAAGTGTTGAATAATTCATCAGTTAAGACAATGAAATTATCGTCTTACAGTTACAAAGTAAGCCATCGACTGAGCCCACAACAGCGTAACCGTCCATTATGGTGCCACTTAACCCAGCTTAAGTGGTAGGAATAGTGTTTAACCCAGAGAAAGTATTGAATAATTCATCAGTGTAGAGAATGAAATTAGTGATTTGTCAGACAACTTCTGTCTGTTGGTAAACAGTGACATCTGACCCCAAAACCTGTTTTAGTTCTAGAATAAGGTGCGGAAAATTGTCATCACACCTTCCTATCCTATTTACACATCCTTCATATTGGATTTGTGGCTCTTATATCTTAATTTTTTAAGGTTGATTATAATTACTTAATAAATAAGGCAGGTCGGCACCCATAGTTTATTATTTTTTCTGGTCATTTTGGACTAGAAAATAATGATTCAACTGATCGCGCCCTAAACGTCCTAAATGGACCTTTGCGCTGCTTCCGGACTAATAGGTTACTGAGGATGGGTAAACATTTAAGTAGGAGCTCCATCCTGTAGAGGTCTAGGACTTAAAACTAGCAACAGTCTTTAAAACTAAAGTAGCTATCGATACATCCTTTGACCACAATATATCCATATTTGCGACTGGTGATATGCCGCTCCTAAACGTCTATTGGGTTGTCCATCTTTAAGTGATATAATTTAAGTAAAGTAAAGATTGAAGTAAATTTTTTTATAACCATACATGTGTTTGTTTTTCTTTGTCATAACAATTTTTATAAGATCCAATTTTGTAAATAATAAATTAAATAACACAATTGGTTTTCGTAATTTTCCTCTGATCTATTCAAATTTATATGCTAAATTTGGTTACTTTAGATTAATTAGTTTAGGTATAATACTAAATGGCGACTATCGGCTGAACGAGACATTTCTCGACCCAAGATTATATAACATTTATTGTTTAAGATAATGAATAATATCACCTACAGAAGTTTGTGACACAATTTAGTGAGCATTTTGTGTATGTATATTAAAAGTCCTTAAGACTTTAAATTATGTTTAAGAATGCTTTAATTAGGGCTTATGAATTTATTTGCGATACCATTGATTGTTTATGTAGTACTGCGTATTACGAGTAATTAACCAAGGTATTATACAGAAAGAATGTTTAAGTGTTTTAGTTTATATGCTCCCTTTAAGGAAACCGCTCTTAAAATTATCAAATTGTAAAATATTTAGTTCCCAAACGGGGATATATATTGTCGGTTTTTGTGTGTACAAATATTCATGTTTTGAACATTGTATACTAGTGTTACAGCGTCTGGAAATTTGTATTCTTGTATCTTATCATATCTTATGAGAGAAAGTTTTGAAGTTTGAATTCACAATGTTCAATTATATAAAGTTTAAATGATACATGTGGTAAACATTTAGAAGAATCAAAAACAAAACAAAATTTTTAATGTTTGGGATTAACTAAAGACAAGTTACATGTTGTATCAGTGAGAAGCTTGTTTTGAAGACACCTGTACAGCATGAAAGGATCTCCGGTTGTCACTCGAACGTCTATCCATCAAGCCGCCAGACTTTCCAACAGTATTTTGTTTTAAAACAAAAGTCCGGAGCAATGAATCTCCGCAAACACTCAGGATGTTTGTTTCCCAAACGCAGAAAAATAATGGTTACCAAACAAATTCTGTCTTGTTCGCAGCACAAAAGAACTATTTCATTCACTTCATTTTTTTATGTTATGTAATAAATTTGCAAAAAAATTTAACATAAACAAATAAACAAAAGTGAAACTATTTTATTTTCTTTTTCTAGAAATTTGGAAACAAGAAAGGTTATACTCGTATTCTTCAAATAATCTCAATAAAATTACTAAAGCGATGTTTCTATTTCATAACAATTGTAGTGCGACATTGAAGTTTTATGACAGGAAATAATAAGCATTATTAATTTTTTTTAGTTGCACATAGTTTCATAGCCTGTAATACTCTGGCTCTTTAAATAAAAATAACGCTTAGCACTAAATTGTGTTAGTGAATACTACATATTTCTAGCCAGTTCTAAACTTTTGTAATTATAAAACGTTTAAAAACGCCTGTAGAAGGCAAAATGCCTGCTCATATTTTACACACAGACCACCTATAGCTTAACTTATTAATATTTCTTACTAATGTTGATTCAAACCCAATTATTTTAAAATGGCATTTTTAATAAAGGGTTCTAAAAACGCATTGGGAATCATTGTGTCAATGTTTAAATATTTTGATTTGAGTCCAATATTCTGTCTAAGAGAAATATTTTGCCAAGACGTCCATTGTAGATTGTCTAAAAGGTTTAAATCATTCTAATATTTGCTAAAATACTTGGTTTTAGTAAAGTAGCATGACGTAAAAGCAATATTTGTGCCTGGCGTAGAATATCTTCCTTGGAGAAGATAAGGTAACTTAAAGGAAACAGATACGTTTTATATAATTAATCAATATTTTTGTAATCGATTAAAAGAAAACAAATCAAAAATGAGATGTCCTCTAGAAGAGGTTTTAAACTATTATCCTAAAAAATAGAAACTAAAAACATGCAAGTGTCTATAATCTGCCAAGAAATAACTTTGATTTTAGTAAAACAAGAAAAAATATAACATTTTTAAATACACAGCAACGTAAACAATACAAGTATTAATTATAGGTCTATCAAATTTATAAGAACACACACACACACACACACACACACACACACACATATATATATATATATATATATATATATGTATATAATATATATAAAACTATATATTACCGAATCGTCGGTATTGGCCATATATATATATATATATATATATATATATATATATATACAGAGCGATTCAAAACTAAACCGCAATCTCTCGAGAGCTTATTCTATAGCTAAAAACAAGTAAAAAAGTTCATATAACCATATGCCCGGAAACGCTTCGTTAGCGAGTTACGCCTAGCGAAAGATTTCTCCCGGATTTCAGAACCCTTGGTGAAGTCAAGCCGTATAAAAATAATAAAGGTAGTTACAAAGATACAAATACGATTGTTTTTTATGTTTTTATATCTGACAAATTTATTAAAATTCGTCCCAGAGCTGTAAATGCAATACTTTCAGAGATATATTACGTAAAACACAAGAATTGGTGCAAAGAAATAACACATTTTTGTGTTTAACGTAAGATTACTTCCATAAATATTAAATAAAGGTCATTTTTTTCTTAAACAGATTTGTAGAAAATTTAATTCTGAAAAGATTCATGTGAATTACTTAGGAAAAAAATTAATAATAGGTATTGAAATTTAGCTTTATTTAAAAATAAAACAGACGCACAAAAATGCATATTCTTATCTGCATAAAATATTAACTAATGTTTAGGTTGTGAGTAACAGCTGATCATTTATTCAACACCTTTTTATCGTCATATTTTCTTTGCAAAAGGTTGGCAATATCAGCTGATCAACAATTAAGTTCATGAAGTAGTTTCATGAAGATGTTAGTAGTCCTGGAGAACATTGGTGTTGTTGGAGTAAACTTAAACTGGTTCAAATCATATTTACAAAACAGAGGTTACAGAGTAAAAATAGTAAACACTTATAGTGAATATAAGCTAAGCAACTGTGGTGTACCACAAGGTAGTAACCTTGGTCCATTACTGTTCAATATCTATATAAATAATATTTTTAATGTAAACTAATTATGTAAAGGTGTGGGCATATGCAGATGACATCCTTCTGGTAGCATCTCATATGGATCTGGTAACTGCCCAAGCAATGCTTCAAAACGATTTTAATGAAATAAATAAATGGTTTTGCATAATATGGAACTTGTTATAAATCCAAAAAATACTGTTATGATGAATATTCACTTAAGAAATAAAAAAGTAGGAAATGAGCCTGTTTTTAAAATACCACACTGTATGTGTGAGCAACTACACACAAGTTTATACCTCACTTCATGTGATTGTGACATAATAAAATTAGTATTTACCTATGATTATCTTGGGATAACAATAGATAATGGTTTAACATGGAATACCACATTGAGAAAATCCAGAAAGAAAAGATTTGCTCGTGTGTTGCTGTATTTTATAGATTAAAAAATATATATTGAATATTGAAAGCAAGACTTCAGTATACAAGGCGTTAGTGGAGTAAATTGTTAGATATGGAATAATTGCATATGGAACAGCTGCAGATAAACCACCTCAATAAGATACAAAGCCTTCAAAAGAAATGTCTGGATATGATGTGAATGGCAGAGCTAATGGTATTACAGAAAAACAGTTGTATATACAAGCCAATAGCTTGACACCAAAGGGTTATTACAAGTATATTATCCTTGTATATTATTTTGCAGACAATAAATATAAAATTTCAAAACAGCAAGAACACTTCTATAGCTTTAAGAAATATGGAAGAATTCAAAGTTTATAGAATAAACAAATACTTTTGGTAAAAGATTGGCAAAATATATTGTTCCTTGCCTATTTAACAGTCTACCAAATTATATTTTTAATGAACATAATTATTGTAAGTTTAAAAAACTTGTTTACAGGTGGTTAATGGAAGAGTTATAAATTTAGAATATAGATCTGTATAAACATTTCTAGATATTATTAACTTACTATGTTTATTAGTAAAGAAGAATTTGTGAGTATATAGGGTATGTATGTATGTTATTATTTTAATGTTATTGTGGAAATTTACTGTTGTTTAATGATTGTTGCTGTGATAAATATATAGCCTACATTAACTTGTTGTTAACTTATACCATAATATTGTTATTTTTTATAGTTTAGTTTTGTTATTGTAATGTTGTTGTTTGGGGTCTGTTGTTGATTTTGGTTATTGCTGTGATAAACATAGTGTATATTAATCTGTTATTGTGGTCCATGTTATATTTTTTATAGTTTTGTTATGCTTTTGAATATTATGAATAAACATTATTAGAATGTGTTATATGTGATAAACATATAGGCCTAGTATATATAGTTATTATAATATGTTATTTATTGTGTGTTATAGTCTAGCTTAATAGTTTTTGATTATTTATGTAAACCTGATTAAGCTTCATGAATCTATGGTGGATCTGGTTGCCCTATTATAGACAAAATCAGATACAGAGTAAACTGTATATTTTTGTTGCAAATTCTGACATAATGTTGTCAGTTGTTTGTGTTTAAAATATTTTGATGTGATGATGGGATTGTTTGTTAAGAAAATGTTCCAGATATATTTATAAAGCATAGCCTATAGTTTTTGTTGTTGTTGTTGTTGATATATAAGTTGGTTTTGTTAAAGTTTATTAGTTTAATTACTTATTATTATTTATTTATTTATTGCTTTTTTTAATACAAACACATGCCAAATATAACACATGAATTTTTATCTATACAATAATAAACCGTTTGCTAGGGTTTGCCATTGGTATGAAAGCCTAGACTAAAGAGGGGAGGAGCTGCAGGTTGTTGTAGTGGCCCGCGTACTGTTACTGCAGTAAGAGAGAAGTTTAGGGAATGGAAATTCGTTAGATATGACTAAACAATATGCAATATGAAATAACTTACATTTTGGAAGGAGTAGGAAAATGAATTATTATCAATATATAAATGCGTCAAAACACAATGCAATAACACATACACAATAACACAATACCAAAACACAATTAGGTTAGCACAGGGATAACACAAACACATATCACAGACTGAATAGGCAAACAGACACATTGACATATATTTTGAATGCTGTAAATGCTACACATGGGTGAAATAAATTAACACAGTTATTTATTTATTGATAATCATCTAAAGTGAACTTTAATAATTAGAGCAAAATTCATCCTAGATTTTGCACGTGCATTGCAGTTGCAGAAATAAACACTGGTAGTGGCGGAACAAGGAACAAGGAACGCTGATGGGAGGGGGTATTTTATTCTTGTCTCATACCGATTGGAATTGGGTAAGGACATCGACTGCTTCTGAATATAGATCATACAATCCAATCACACTATATGACCAGTGCAAATTTGTTAGTTAGGAACATGAACTCAATTTAATTTGAAGAGTTAAGAGACCGGTTTTATCAGTGGTAATAATTTGAAATGTAAAGATAAAATAAAACAAACCTGTATGCTGTTACTCTTGCTTGTAAACTTTAACAAAGTAATGAATGCCAATTTTGATACGTAATTTAATAAATACATTGTTATGGTTTAGTTAAGATAGTTTAATTTGGACCCCGCTGATAAGTGTTGTACTTAGCGGGGCCATTGAAATGTAAGCTTTTGGAAATAAAACCAATTCAATTCAATTCAATTCAATTAAATATATATATATATATATATATATATATATATATATATATATATATATATATATATATATAATTTTATATTGTTAATTATATCAATTTTGAATAATTTAATGAGTGCAAGGAATTTAAAGATTTTATCCTAAATAACCAATTTTAATATCTAAAATATAAAAAAGTCTTGATATGTATCTATTATATCTTTAAATTAATTATATGAGTAGTGTTGGAATTTTAAGTTTGTTCTTATGGGACTAAAATCATGATGGTCTCAAGTACAGTCAACTTTTAATACAGAAAGGCTACGCTTTAGTACAGATATCTCTACAAATTGTTTTGTTCTTCTGCTTGTATGCTATAGTGAATTACTGACCAGCTTTGTGGGCCCAGTCGACCAGAGAGTCCACTCTGGAGCCTAGGCTGGAGAAGCAGTTGTCGAACCTTCCTCCAGCGTCCAGACCCACCGTCTCCAGGTTGGCCTTGACTCCGCACATGAGGGCTGTTGCACACGCAGAGGACTCTCCCACTTGGCCGTCCAGGTTGTAAGTCTGAAAGAGAAATTTTTAATTTAATACAATCTAACGTCAAAACATTTCTCGAGCCAGGCAATTATGTTCTGAAATGAATAGCCTACTATGTTCTGGCTTGTTCATACATGAAAATATATTTCTTTTAACTTTTTTAATCTATGTAAATCCAATGCTATACTTTTAGACTCATAGTATGTAAGATCTATGTTAGTTACGGTAAATCATGTAAAATATTTAAGAGAAACGACGATCAAAAGTAAGTGAGGTATGTTGCATGTGTATTCTGGGTATAGTTTATACGTATAAAGAAACATCATTAAATTATGCATTAATGGGCTCAAAGAGAGAGGAGATAAGACAGAAATACATAATGCACTTTATGCTGAAGACGAAGTAAGGATACACTTTACAACAACACACAAAGCAACATGTGTAAGTCATATATACCTGTGTTACTCCTTTTTTTAATAAGAACGTTTTTAATTTGCAAATTTATTCCATAGAAAATATAAATCACTAATATAAAATTATACAGAAATAGACATTGAGTACATTAGATATGTTTGTAATAAGTTTTAGTTAAATTCATAAAACAGACAATTTTTAATTGTTAAATAAATTTCGATATGCGTTGACAAACTTATATTGTATAAAACAGGGATACATTCGTAATTCATAAGTATTTGTATGCGATTGATATTCAAGGAAGTAAATAAAACTACAGGAAACAAAATGTGGGCGTTGTCTATACGGAAAAACCAATTGAAGGAAGCTGAAAATATAGGGCCTAGGAGACGGGCTGACCTTAGTTCGGGTGATCCCCAATGAAAGTACCTCTCCAGGGGTGACACCAACAAGGTGTCGCTTAAAACCGAAGGGGGATCCGAATCCAATCATTGGTTAGGCTCAAATAAACGCTTTTTTAGCTTCCTGTATGAGGTGGCCCTGCTTCGACAGAACCCCAGGATCTAGGCTAGTGCCCCGAATGTGCACTCTGCGCAATGAGTCCCTAGGCGCCGCGCATTAGTGGAGCCAGTCCGGGTATGACCAGTCTCGGCTCGTCAGCCTGGAATCGCACCACAAATATTCGATTTGACTGGGGGCTCCTAATCTTACGGTGTGAGACGACCCGTGCCTAAGGGATGCATGGCGCAGGGGTTGTGCGTCGCGAACGGAGCCCTTGGGGGTTGGGCGCCCCCTAAGCGTAAATAGCCTTACCTAGTCATGCGGGACTCTGGCTGGGCGGACTTGTTACTTCCTTTGTACTCGTGGAACCTTTATGGATTATAAAAATAAAAACAAATCCCAACAGATCTTGATCTGGAATTATTACAACAGGCAGTTGCATCCAGTAACCAGGCTTTGGATGTCTCTGCCTGTTCCTCACTACCACCATCGACGATGACTCAGCAGTCGGTGATGCAGGCGCGAAATTTGAATCCATGGACACAGACTCTGAAGCATGTGAACTGGATTACAACCTCAAACTCCCTTTTAAATTGCGCAAGCCCCCTTTAAAAAGAAAGCTGATTGTCCTGGCTTTCGGACGGTGAATGTAGGAAGCAAACGGGCAGGATGTCAGCTAAAAAGGAAGAAGCTGAGAAAGCAGAGCGATTCAGCACCGGGGGGAACTGCAGGCGCTGACTCTACTCCGAGTGGGAAGAGAGAAGGGCGCACTCCGCCGAAGAACCCCCTGCCGCACCCGACCGCACCTCCTGAGCAAGCAGAACGAGTAGCCATGAATACCAATTCCTCAACGGAGGAGGGAGTGCAAGACGCCTTCATGGAGGATCTGACGGGCACAAGCTTGCCTTGGTCCCTGAGAGCTTTCCTGAGAGACGCCTCTCGGAGGAGGAGGCCGTGGAACTACGGGGGCGCATCCTCGATGAGGTCCTCGCAGCGGAAGGTGTGTGCTTGCAGTTTAAGAGGTGCTGACCGGAAAAGGGGGCGTTTATCTTGCTGTGTGGCAATGACGAGACTAGAGATTGGCTGCGGGGTGTGCCTTCAGGGCTGGGGATGGGTGGCCCTGGAGGATAGGTGTGATCTGTGGGGACTACAAGGAACTCATAAGATCCATCAAGGTCTTCTTCGGGTTCGATGGTCCTATTGCCGAGAAGGACTCTGCGACCATTCTTGGGGCCATTAAAAAACAAAATGCTGGGATCTCCGTGTCCGACTGGAGGGTTGTTGGAGATCTCCAGAACCTTGGTAATTTTGGTTGATGAGCAGTCTTCAGCTACTCTTAAAGGGAGGAATTGTAAGGTGTTCATTGGTGTAGAGCAGGTCCAGCTGAGGACGCGGGGTGGGCGGCTGATCATGGGGTCAAGGTCCTTCAGGTCAACCTTTAGGCACAATAAAGCTTCAGCTGTATTCTGTGGACGCTTCCTGTCGAAAGATTTTCACGTGGGCTCTGATACAGGAACCTTGGATCTGCAAGGGAATATATCAGGGCTTTCAATGACAGGGGTACAAAAGTTTTAGTGCCCAGGTTCATAATACCAGGGCTTGTATTGCTTTAAGCAGCAAGGGGGACAGCATTCCTGTTCTGGAAATTTGTTGCAGCGATCTCGCCACAATCAGGCTGATGAAGGCTGGGAGTGGATGAACCCTGCCAATTGCATCATCTTACCTCCCGTATGATGATGGGGACTCTAAGCCTTCCAGAGCTGGCTGCCCCGGTTGATCATGTTGGGAGGAATGGATCGGAACTGGTGGTTGGATGCAACGCCAACTCGCACAACGAGGCGTGGGGCAGCACCAACACTAACAACAGAGCGTAGGGAGGTGATAGATGTGGCCATGATGACGAGGGGTATGGCTAATCGGATACGGGCTGGCATGTGTCTGACGAGCCCTCCCTTTCTGATCATGCTCACATCTGCTTTAAAATCGGATAAATGGTGCTGGAAAAATATCAGTATAGGAATCCATCAAAAAACAAACTGGGTATCAAACAAAGAAAACCTCAGGGCACAATTAGAATCTAAATACACTAATGTAAAACGGATTCACAACGCAGTGCAACTGTACAAATCTGCCGACAGTATGACCTCTGCGATTGTTGGCTCTTTTGACCTCAGCTCTCCGGTTATTAATAGGAGCAGATCCAAAGTAGCCTGGTGGAGCTCTGAACTGGCCTCGTTGAGGAAGAGGGTCAGAGTTTTATTCAGGAGAGCCAAAAGTTGGGGTACTTGGTAGACCTACAACGAGGCTCTTGCATTGTACAACCGCAACGTCCGTACGGCTAAGAGGCTACCCTGGAAGAAACTCTCCACTTATATCGATAGTGTGCAGGGTTTTGCTAGGCTCCAGAAGCTACTAGCAAAAAATCCCATCTCGCCGCTTGGTAGTCTTAAGAACGATCAAGATGTTTACATTACTGAACCGGAAAGAGGTCTATGAGTTCTATGAGAGGTCTATGAGTCTAAGAGTTATGATGGGAACACACTTTCCGGACTGTATTGTTCATGACAGTGATCAAACATTCGACAGTGAAGGGAGACCTACAGGGCGCGCCACTCATTTGCAGTGGAGTCTGGTGCACCGTGTCGTAACCTTCAGAAGGATCGAGTGGGCGATTAACTCTTCAGTGTTACGTATATTATAATTTATGATTTTTACTTCTTTTGATATAAATATATTTTAGATAAATACCAACGGAGTTTTAAAATTTTACAGGTAACTAATTAATATTATTTAACCTGGACATGTTACTATATTTATGTTTGTATGTAAAGTTACTAATTAATAAGAACAAAATAAAAGTTCATATTGTGCGTTTGATAATTAAATAAATCATAAAGTGCGAGTGTATAATAACTGCATCGCACTTGAGTAATATTTTTAAAATGGATCCTGTTCAAAGGAAGGCAATGTACAATTGGGGAAAGTACTGGTTTAATAATAATCCAAGCAGAAGGGGATACAATTTAATAATCCACTCTGTGCTGGTGGTGCAGGTTGCAGACTCTGCTAAATATCTCAGACAGCACATATATGGCACAGCAACACGCGACAGCTGATGGTAACACCTCCCCCACACACCAAACACACACATTTAAAAGAAATATTTATAGTGAATGTACACCATATATCGCACTTTATATAATTTTTTTATCCTAAATTCGCTCTCTCTTCCACCACATAAGCAACCCATCGCAAGCACTCCCAGTTGTAACACCTTGAGATGTTTAGGGTCTGAAACGGTTACTTGAAGGAGAGTACAAGAAAAGTATAGTTTATAATGGACATAGACTAATCGATTATGTAGCATTCACTGAGGAAATAGAAGATTAACTTGGCTTAGCTTATCGGAAAATGAGTGGTCTGTTTGTAAAGGATATATGAGCACATAAAATGTCATAGAATTTGCTTCAGCCACCTAAGGGTGTCTGTAGGGGTGTCTAGTATTTCACAAGAAATTACACGTATTTAAACTAGGAAAGGTTTGCAAGTTTATAAAATTGGGATGCATTCTCTCCAATAAACATTTCATGTTTAAACTTTAAACTTAACCTGAAAAAATTTGTTTTCTGAGGGGTGGTCATTATTTGTGTACAACAATATGCGTATCATAACATTTATTCCATTCTTCGTGGAACAATCAAAAAGACTTTTCCCATTTTTCCTGGTTTCAGAAATCGTATCATAAAGAGATTGAACCAAAAACTACTCTGAAATGAAAAAAATACCCCAACCGAAAACCGATTAAACTACTTTAACCACTCCTAGCTCTGATATGGATCTGAATGTAATCGGATTGGCAGTTTGGTTGTTTGGTACTGTTGGTCCTAGTTCTGGAACTTTATAGTAAGGATTACCTATCCTGATACAACCCCTGCTTTCTGTATTGAGCCTCTACCATTCATGCCACAACGCATCTGATTATTTTCGCACTTAGATGACTGAATTATATTCTTCATACATTTTTCAATACCTGTGATTAATTCATAAAATCTATGAACGATTCTAATCTAAGGTTCACCTCTGTTCTAATCCATATCTATTCAACGGATATTGCGTTGACGAATATCTTGTTAGTTAACAGTTAATGCCCTAAAAATTTATATTTTAAGTATCAAATAAGATCTCCATAAATATTTTACAAAATATAACTTACTACCGTTATTATTGAAAAAGTAATGGTGTGTTAAGTACTTTCAAGAATCGCGAGAGTAAGCAGAAATAAATCAGACATTGCGAACTGAGAGGAGACCGTGTCAAAGACTTGACGTTGGAGATTAGTATATTTTCAATTCATTCCTTTTAATTATAGCAACGCCGACACCGTTGTGTACGTCTTTCGGCAGTGTTGATCCTTCCCAAGCATGTCTGGAGGGTATGAAAGATTTCGTATTTTCCGACAATCTATATACTGCTTCGACTATTTGTCACCAATTAATGCCATCACCCATACCCTGGTGCATAGAAATACTCACGACATGTGGTATGCGGATACGGGAGGAGTCTGCCACCACGCTTCGAAATATTTTGTATTCAACGCGGGATACAGAACAGAAATAAGTGACTGTCTACTGAGTGACAAGCTTTAATGTCGTTCAGCCATATTTCATGGTTGGACAGCAACCATCATGGAACTTAAACTTGTCCATATAGATATGAGGTTTTCTCGAGACATTTTGTCACAAGATAAACTCATATATTGAAATTTAATTTAAATAGACTCAGTTTATTTACACGTTTATAGATTATGCAATTTTGTTAATGTAATTATGGTTGCCCGTAAGGCCAATATAAGGATATTTGCAGATGCTTAGACAATTCCCATAGCATGCACCATCATCGAACTCAGTGTTGTCTATGTTTGAGAAACGAAGCTTCAATCAGAATTTAGAATCTATAGCTCAGTTCTTTTTATTTATACCGGCGCGGCGCGGCCAGGAAGTCAAATAGACAGACATAGAGAAATGTAGTTTGTCTAGCCCCTCGAGTGATAGACTTCTCTAAAGCTCAGCTAATTATTTTTTGCTTCACATTTAATTACAACTGTATTCACAGAATTATTTATTTAAAATTCACCAAAACGATGTCTAATGTAAAAGTTTAGCCACGCTATAAAAAGTTATTGTTGACAACTCTCCTTGTTACGATTCTTTCTTGTTTCCCTTTGTAACAAGGAGGAAAAGAAAAGAAAATTCGTGACATCTGGAAACTCGAAATATTTAATACTTAAAACTGTCCATTAAAAATAATTCAATCTAGGTTATATGTAATATATTAGCCATCTGTATCCAACATACAACGTACAGTTATACACCAGCCAAGTTAACCCCTTTAATTACAACGTAAAATAATACTGTATTATCTTATGCACGAGTTAAAATATAGAATAATTCAGTTTTATAAGGCAGTAGTAACAATATTTTGTTTGAATTAATTTAATTAGGGATGAAAGCGATACGGTATATAAACAAAATCATTAAACAAGGCTGTCAGACGTGTTTACTGTAGAATATGCTGCATACAAATTGCCATGGGAGAAACGGTCACTCCTCAGATCGAAGCCAGCCATCTTCAGACTCAGGTCTTGTACATTTTTATAGTCATGGCATAGAGTAACCTTACAGTGAACTGCAGACGTTAGAATTCCAGATGAAAGTTCGACGGGATAAGAAGAATACGGGAAATGAGGACAGTCTCTCCTTGACCCTCATCTTTAAACATTGTCGCTTCAACAACATGTGTATACACAGTGTTTTCACCTCTTACAGTCTGTTACCGTTACAGAGTTCGTGAGTTTTAATTGCGGGACAGCATTATAGGAGCACAATACTTGAAGGAATGAATATAAGGTAGTATTACAGGGGTTTTAGAGCGTAAAGAAACTGAGCAGTGAACAGCGTCTTCGGACTCAACCACTGAGCCCACTGATTCATACCTCACTACAACAAAAGGTATTTTTCCAACTGCAAAAGTTTACTATATATGGAGAGTCGTTATTGGGGTAAGACTACAGTTTCCAAGAGTCATTTCTGTCACAGCGTCAGAATCCAGACACTACAATGAGAGGAAGGTGAACTGGTGGTAAACTCAACATTCACATTAAATCAATCAGTCCCTCCTTAGCTACATTATGAAATTTCTTGTAAGTAAGAAATAACCTCGTAATTCTAGTATCCTTAAATAGTTCCTAAAAGCTTTTACCTATTCTGACTAGATATGTATGCGTATGTGTTAAGTTTTTGTCACCTATGATACGACACATTATGTACCTAGGGAGTCTTACATATACATAGTCCCGTGTGAGTGAGGGACAATAGCGTCAAGGTTTACACAGGACCTGGCCTGATTGGGCGACCTGTGATATCAATCAATCTGCAGTTTAATTGAAGATAAGGTGATGAAACCATTTCGGTAGGAATAATTGTTTTATTCTTACATAATATTTGGCCACAGTTATGTAGTATGCCATTTATGAATCGACAAGTAGTGGCGGCAAATTTGAGTCAGAATTCTGCATGCTACATTTTATAATCAGGCTTCATGAAAAATAGTTCAAAAAAGATATTCACATGACAGTTTTAAAGTAAATTCACAGAAGAAAACTGGAAAGAATGGTATGATTTTATTTATAAAAAATTTAATTTACAAAAATGCACCTCGGAACTAGCAATTAATTGATATTATAATATAGTAGATCTGAATCGATTTGTGGCTGGAAATTTACATTATAATGTCGAAATGATACACACGAATTTTGGCAGTTTTAACATATAGTACATAAACCAAAACTACCACCAATATTGATATACAATTTCAAACAGAAATAATTGTTTATTTTAATGGTCAAATTTGTTTTTGCTATTTTGGAAACAGTGATGTCACAGCTTTTGTTTTAGGTTATAATAAGGTAAACGTTTTTTATATTTTAGACATATTTACTGTAAAAGCTATAACGTTTTTAAAATAATTTTACCCATACTAACAAATTTAGTTACATATAGCCACTTTTAAAAAATAAAAAGGTTTAGAAATGTGTTATTTAATTTTTTTAGTGCATAAAACTCTCTAAATTTGTGCATAATTTAAAAAATATTTATTATAAAAATTATATTTGTTGCATTTAATTCAAAATAATCGTGCCTGGAGTAGCAAGTTTAGCCTCTTGCGTAATATTTGTGGTTTTTACATTATATAAAACTTTTTTAAAGAGAATATAGATACCATTATTTATGTATTTAAACTAGATAAAATTAAGAATGAATTATCTATCTCAGATTTTAATAAGTAAATTATTAAATTCTACCAGGCGCAGTCCCACCACTTAAATAATTAATTTAGTGATGGTTTATGCATAATTTTTTATATAATAATTATACGAAAAAATTATGTATTAATACATGTATAAATTTATAGTAAAAATTTACTGTTTACGCAATGTTTAAAAAACAGGTACTAAACACTGAGGAACAGTGGCACAAATGACCTGTTAACTGAGGAAAGAATGAATGCCAGTACGAGGGTGTTATTTTATCAAAGTATTATACTTAACATAAATATAAAAATGTAATTTTCTTAATTTATACTTCTAATATGGTTGTTTTTTTTATTTACAATAGCTACTGCAATCTTATTGATATACTATAGTCAGTAAAATAATATAAGACTGAGAAATTTAGAATTCCAGAAATGCCTTGAAAATATTTCATTTACTGAGTGTCAATTAATTTGGCGGTTATCAATGTACCAGGCGAAGTAAGAGCGGAACAAGCCAAAGATGAACGTTTCAAACGCAGTATTCACATAGAACACCATTATCATATTCATATAGACAATAAAACTAAATAAATCTTATAAAGTTAGAATTTGATTCGTTTTTTGATATGTCTAGAAAACGTGTAATTCACCGAGTGTCTACTTTATATTTGGCGGTTATCATACAAAGTTAGTAATTTCATTGAGAATGGTTATAAAAATTCTACTATCTGCCTAGCAGTTCGACTTTTATTTTTTTAGTCATTATTATTTTGAAAATATAGCTAAACATTATTTGAAATAAAACTATTGCATAAAACATTTTAGTAATTACTAAGAATGGTGTTATACTAAGTTCATAAGATCTTTAAAACATTGTTGAGAAATATTGTACTCTGCAATCTCACCGATTGCAAAGAGTTTTGTTAATCCGCGTCTTGTCGAGACAGTTTACAAGATTAGAAACATCTGATTTGACGAGAACGCAATTCAACTGAGATTAGCGTTTTAAACCCCGAAGCTTTTCAACCGCGAAATAACCCTACCAATAAGAGGTTGGGCTTAAAACCTTGACTCACATGTTAAAATATTTTACCTTAGAAATACAACCACAGAAGTTTATTTTTAAATGCTGTAAATAATTGAAAAAAGGTTCTTACGTCACATCATTAAAACAACTGAAATTTTCCTATTGTAAGAACTAGTAAAGTATTATTACATTAATACCTTTCAACTTTTACTTCAGTGATCGATAGCATATTATATTTCTTATGGAACTTTATTTCAAGTTCAGGCGCGGATTTTCAAACAGAAAATAAATTTTACAAAGTTTCGCGGTATAATAAATTTAGCTACAACTAAGTCTATATACAATTATTTAATGGAACTATTTCTGGGAAATAGGTTTAACCGCCGTTAATTGACAGCAATAAATTAAAATAACGTAACTCCACGCTGTCTACAGCTACAGCAAAAATACAAGTTTGACTTGAAGTTCGTTTTCTTTGGTCAAAGGACAACGTTACCTTTTAACATTGTTATTTGATACGAAAACTTACACTTGACTTCACCATCTCTTGGTTTGGTAACAATGTTGTACTCTAAGCTAACAATCTTACCTTTTAGCTTTTCCGTCTGGAATGAACGCAAAGTCAACTTCTTAAAATTATTGTTGAAGCATTTATATAATGTAACGATGGCAATCTACTATAAACATTTAATGTTAAATAACATTTTTTCCAATTTTATCTTTGATGCAGACCTATTAAGATTAAACAGCACAACAGGTACTATTATAAGTAATAATTTTTATTTCTTATTGATTTTTTTAGAACGTGCCACAACCATAGATTCTGCAAGGTGTTGTGAGACCAAGTTAAGAAGAGCAATATTTTGTTAGATAGAAGATGCAAGCAGAGAGGAAAGTTAAGTTCGAAGGTGTTGATTTGCACAATGCTTGAACACACACGGCAAATCGTACTCGAGAATTCCTGGATGTTTTTCAGTGAGGGGTGTTTCCACATTGCCACACCTACCACCTTGCACCCAGTGACTACAACCTGTTTCCAACAATTAGGACCTGGCTTGCGACGCAGCCCTGTTATAACGAAGTAGAACTGGGGGAGGGTGTGTGACTACCTGGTTGAAATCTCAGGTGGCAGAATTTTATAACGCTTGAATTTTAAAAATAGTCCACCACTATGATAAGTGCCAAAATTTGTATAATGGCTATGTGGAAAAATACTGATTCAGTGTCACTTTCAGATTAATATAACGAAATGTTTTTTGTTTATATCAAAACGTAATCCACTTTCTGGATAGCCCTCGTATTAAGCAAATTAGTATGCTTAGCAAGAAAATTTTAAACTGAAAATTAAGCATCACTTTCGAACAATGCGTCCACTGACGAAGATCATCTATTTTCAAAAGAAAAATTAGAATTTTCACGTTTTACTTGAATTTATAAAATTATATTTTATTTTATTACATTTGGCTATGGGTTTGGTAAATATTGGACAGCCAAAATACAATAATCGTGTCATGATTATCGTACAGTATTAACCTTCCTTCGTTTACAAGCATATAGAAGAAACAATAAATAGTTTGCTATTTCTATTTTGCGTTATGTGCGTGCACTTCTATACGTTAAACGAAATAAAAGAACTATAGCAATTGTCTTTATTGGTGTATGCGGTAAGTGTTTTGTTTTAAGAACATATTATAAAATGTTGTGATTTTGTGTTTAACTGATAACGAACTTGTATTTGTTCAAACAATGGAAAGTATTCCGGATAGTATTACAAAAAAATATTATTTTAATTAGCCGATTACTTATACCATAAATTTAAAATGGACAAGCTAGATATCGTGCAGTTAACCCTCCAACCGTTGTTCATCAAAATTTTGATGAACACAACCCAATTATGATTGTTGTTCATCAAAATTTTGATGAACAAACATTCCCTTGCATAATCACTCATTACAGTATATTCCGGCAACGTATCGATTCGATTCATGCACCATTGGATTCGGGAAAAAAAAGCCTAAGGAATACTATAGTTTTATTCCTCATTGTATTGTAGTTGCAATGTACCAAGTTCGTAGTTTGGAACGTAAAAGATGTGATCGCCATGTTGTCGATGCCGTCTGAGTTGTTGATGTGACGAGTCGTGTTTATTAGTAAGTTTTAGTAGGTTTATTTGTGTTTTAGTGTTGTGTTTAGTGTGTGGTGAATTGTTAAATATTGTAGTAGAGCAAATAAATATATTTTAGAATAAATACATTTTTCGAAAATTTTTCGCAAAAGTTTTGAGTAATGACAAAATGAAACTTTTTTCGACTCTTCAAAAAAAAGTTATGGAATTTATTTTACTACTGCTGTATAGTTTACTTCATTCTGAGTAATAAAATATGCAATATAACATGTATTGAAGTAAAACTGTATTAGTAAAACTTTTATTAGCAAACTCTTACATATACACCCTATTTTCACAATTTATGCGCATCGCTGCTTTTTGTTATATAGTGTTATTATAGTTTCATAAATTTGTAAAATGCTTATGTGTTTCTGAAACTAGAATAAATTTGACATAAAATGGATATCTCACTTTTATAGTTTTCTTACTATAACTTGGTTTGCTAGGTATGGTCCCCCCCAAATAAAAAAAAAAAAATGTAAATTTTGAATTTCATGGAAAAAAATTTTTAGTCAACATTTTTTTAAGGCCAAATTTAAATACTAATATTATTATATGTTTAATTCTGAACACAAAAATATATACTTCTATATATATTACTTTTTAATTTATATTTTTAATAAATTTTTAAAAAAAACCTTTGCACGAGGCTCGAAAACATGCTGCCACTACAGGAAAAAATGACTGCCAGTTGGAGGGTAGGCGTAAACAGTTAGAAGCTAAACTTTACATGCACAAGTCCTAACACTGTGTTGTAATATTTCCTTCTTTATATTGTACACAACTACAATGATTAACCTTATTATATATTAATATAATTCTAGGTAAAGCATATGAATGGCTCAAAATAGCTTTTTTTAATTATGCTGGTGGCGATATATCTTGTATTATTTTAATCTGAACTATTTTTTAATGAAACTTGAATTCACTGAACTCAAAACAGCACCAGATGTAAAACAGATTACAATAAATGCTTACAAATGGTGAGTTTGACAGTTAGAGGTAGAGTTTGCAGAGACAGGATACTGCTGACTCTGTAACGATCTGCACAAGCATTCCTCTCACGTCCTCATAACAAACGCTTTCAATCCGTTCAAAACGGCAAATTTAGATTTAAAAGTTTTTCTTTCTAGTCCCAAACTTCGTCCATTTGTATAAATGAGCATTCATTCTGACTTTTTCACACCAACATAATTTAGGAATTAGTTTTCTTGGATTAATGTTTATCTGGTTAAAACTTACGACTACGTAATAACTGTGATAGAGCAAATAGTTTGACTACACTAAAGCGCATATTCCATAATTGGTATATTTACTTAGGGCCTAAAACAATACAAAGGGACTGTTAACGTGTACATTAAAATAGTAACAGTCAAACTAAACAGGTATTAATAGCAAGAAGTTTGAAACAAGCGAATAAAACTTAGGTGTCTACTTTGAAACAGAAGTTAAACCATCATACAAAATACCGATGTTATGGTTAATTAATCAACTTATATTTCAAAATTGTGTTCGTAACGTAATAATGAAAGTTAAAATCAAAATAATAATAATAGGACATTTAAATGTTAAGTATATACCAGTTTTAAGAACGCCGCCCTACTCTGAACGTCATCACCTAAAAGAATGTGGGAATCAAACGGCAGGCTAAACATATTTTAGTATACTTCTGATGATTTATTAATATTTCCATGGCAATTGTACATTTTATTAATCCGAACGTCTTAAACAAACAAATATTTGGATGAAAGTGGTTCACCTTTAGTTATGAGTGCCAAGACTTTCAGCATGGGATTGTATACTTGGTGAAATACAATGAAAAGCCTCAGGAGTTGGTTCATGGGGTCAAAACAAATCAAAATGATCATAAAAATGTGTGCCGTAAAATGCATCGTTTCCCGTCTGTCCGTATGTTTTTAAATTAAAATTTGTAAAAAAATTTAATCAAATTAAATTTATTTCAAAATTTAAAAGCAAACATAGTACACTCGATATACTTGAAATTAGTCCCACATGGGCCACAGAGGCTTGTGCGTGGTGACGTGTCTTGTTGCTGTGCACAGCGGTATTATAATATTTTACATATCAATAATAATAAACTATTTGTATATTGTTAAGGCAATTACTATATATCAAGTCAAAAATAAAAATATGTAATTTGTTGGCCAAAGATCTAATAAATTATGCCACAGTACTGAATAGTCCAATTATTTTTATATAAAACTATTAAAAAACAAAATAAGGTATCTTATTTGCTATAGTATAAATCATTGAATTGCACAAAATTAATTGCTAACGTTAATTAACAATTATAGGTACAGAGTTATAATTTTCATCATATGCAAATATAGTATAAATAGTAAATTTTAACAAAATTGAAAACTTTTAGTCAACAAAATTCAAAACGGCGGCTTGTTAAAATCATTGATGATAAATTTTTTAAACACTACTGCATTTATCAAAAATTTACTAGAATAAAAAACTGTTACAGATTTTAATTTAAAATATACTTTACCTCATTTATTGAACTCGCTCAAGAGCTAAAACAGTTGTGGAATTTTTCATAACCTAGTAACATATATGTGAAGGAAACAGGATTTTTCCGGACATTTGCCATCGTTCAGTGAAACAAGAAAACAGTAACACTACGTTTCGAGATCTGCAATCTGATCTCTTCTTCAGGTAAAGAACTAACCTAATACATAATTACAAACTAGGTTAAAATAAACAAATCTTACTAAAGCGTTGTGGCACGCCTAAGTCAGGAATCACAACCTACATGTTGTTAGTCAACTTCACTAACACTAAAGACATGCACTTAATACAAAACACTAATCATTAAAACTAAACTACGGAATACAGGTCGTAGGTGGTTAGTAGACGTGTGAAGACGTATTGTGACCTGTATTCCGTAGTTTAGTTTTAATGATTAGTGTTTTGTATTAAGTGCATGTCTTTAGTGTTAGTGAAGTTGACTAACAACATGTAGGTTGTGATCCCTGACTTAGGCGTGCCACAACACTTTAGTAAGATTTGTTTATTTTAACCTAGTTTGTAATTATGTATTAGGTTAGTTCTTTACCTGAAGAAGAGATCAGATTGCAGATCTCGAAACGTAGTGTTACTGTTTTCTTGTTTCACTGAACGATGGCAAATGTCCGGAAAAATCCTGTTTCCTTCACAATCCTTCCATCGTCAAAAATAACCTTCAAACAAAAAACATATATGTGCAAGATTTTCCAAGTTTCAGAAAATTAAACCCCCTGTATAACGATTCTGCTTTTTAAGTAGGTCCTATATAGTAGTAAACTAACTTGTACCATGTTATAATTATCGAATATTCTTTCAGTATCATATGACATACCACAAGATCTGGTTCGTTAACAATGTTATGTTAGTAACAAAATAACCAATACTTTTAAGGAGCACAAATACAATAACACGTATTTATTAATCCTTTTAGTGCCAGAGTCTATTATAAATTGCGATGTACAAGGAGATGGTGTCAAGTAGCTAAAGACTTTGACACTCAAGGTGTTAAGTTAAACGAGGCAAGAGCTATGATCCAAATTTCTCTTACGTAATTATGTGATTTAACAACGTGGCTTGATTCTCCCTACTAGGAAATGAGTGCAACAAAGTCTCCAGTAGAAAACCAGTGTCCAAAAACTTGAAGTAAGGCTACCAATTATAATAGAATAGGCATAGTTCAGACCATTGATCCCTTTTTATTTTACTACAGTTATTCAACGTGTAGTATTAAATGTACTGTGACTATCGAAAATTTTCGTTCATATGGAGAATTCTTTATTCATCTCCCAACGTCAGTATAAATCATAAGGAACACCATTTATTATCGTCCAGTATTTCGAGCGGTAGCTATCCGTTTCCGATGTTAGTCACAGAAAATTATTGTCTTAGATTTCTTTAAAAATATTATTGCAAACAAAATTCCTTCCAGAAATTTCTTAATATATAGGAGGGATGTTTATATTCATCGGGCGTAATTTTTTACTATCCCAAGTGAGGAAGGCTTTTTTCCCTAGTGTGTCTTAGTCGATCATACTTAAATATCCTGGCTGCAGTGACAGTGTCAAAGTCTACTATCTTTACGACAGAGTTAAAGAGGGTTGTTACCTTTGCGAGTGCTGTAGCGGGGAACTTGTCCCAAGCGAGGTTGGTGTCCTCCCCAGTTTGTCCCAGTCGCTGTCCCTTGAGTATCCTGGCTGCAGTGACAGTGTCAAAGTCTACTATCTTTACGACAGAGTTAAAGAGGGATGTTACCTTTGCGAGTGCTGTAGCGGGGAACTTGTCCCAAGCGAGGTTGGTGTCCTCCCCAGTTTGTCCCAGTCGCTGTCCCTTGAGTATCCTGGCTGCAGTGACAGTGTCAAAGTCTACTATCTTTACGACAGAGTTAAGAGGGATGTTACCTTTGCGAGTGCTGTAGCGGGGAACTTGTCCCAAGCGAGGTTGGTGTCCTCCCCAGTTTGTCCCAGTCGCTGTCCCTCGAGTATCCTGGCTGCAGTGACAGTGTCAAAGTCTACTATCTTTACGACAGAGTTAAAGAGGGATGTTACCTTTGCGAGTGCTGTAGCGGGGAACTTGTCCCAAGCGAGGTTGGTGTCCTCCCCAGTTTGTCCCAGTCGCTGTCCCTTGAGTATCCTGGCTGCAGTGACAGTGGCCAGACCCATACCGTCTCCCACCATCAGGATCACACTCCGGGCGCTTCGGGACCGTGCATCAACACTCCCCGACACTCGCCTCTGTAGTGCCATCTTCGCCTCCTCATACCAGAAGTCTCGCCCTGGAAAAATAGATTGCCCGTCCTGAGTAATTCATAGTTTTAAATAAACAAGTATGAAAATGTATTAAGAGTTTTGTAACTAATTATATTTCTATAATTTATTGTAAATCGTCGTTTTACTTATTTCTATAGTTTTGCAAATGATTCTTAGATATAGTTTTCCATTTTTCCCTTGACAAGTATATTGATGCGTCGGCAACTTTTTGAGAAATGTGTTGCATATTGATATACATCGGTTATATTTATAGTGAACATTTAATTACATCTAGTAGCTTATCGTTTATTAGTCTATTAAAAGTTACATGTTTCTTAGTATTTAAAAGTGAAGGCATTAACAGCGTTTTAACCAAGGTCCAAAGTAAGAAAAGAGTCTTGTACTAGTTTTAATGTTTGAGTTGAATAACACATCGTTCCACGTAGGAAAATTAACTTGTCCATTAATTATGAATCCGCATTGGCATAAGTTTTGTGAACTGATGAAACTACCTCAGTGCATTATATTTTATCATGATAAATACGAGCAGTATATTTACGCAACCCGGGGATATATATAACTTTAATGACTCCAACGAGAATATTTTGTAATAAATTTCAGAGAGTACAGTTTTAGAAAAAAGAAAACACAGGAGGTGATTTCATATTTTTTTGTAACTAAATCATTCTACGGCTTATTACTTTTAGCGATAGTACAATGTAAAGTGTGGTCTTTAGGTTGGTTATTCTCTTATTATTACGAATTGACATTTCAGTGAATAAAAATATTAAGGATCCTTAATCTCTTCCTAAATTCAGATTGGTATTTTGGTTTAACATCTTCCTATTTTATAAATATACTTCGTTGATTAATGACAACATATTTGAAGTGGACCTTTGCTTACTCTTACTGAAAATTTGGAACTCTGAAGACTTACACAGAAATAGAGAAGAAACAGCATTGACGGTTGTGACAGAGACTAAAAAGTTAACTTCTATTTCCGAGAATGGTGTCCCGAGTTCCATACCTCCATCTTTATTTATGAAAAACTAAACAGAGTGCATACATACTTCTATCTTACACTTTATAATAATAACCCACGTAATTTAAAAATCACCATACCCTCAGACTTTAATTACTTATGCATAATACACCTGATATTGTAGGTAGTTTAATGAGTTATATACTTATTGACGATTTGTGGTTATTTAATCAAATATTACTCACTTTAAATTTAAATATACAACATTTTAATTAGAGATTTGAAATTAAATACGGGATTTCAACAAACAATTACAACCCCAAGCTTATAACATTGACTTTACTCAGTATACTGCCCGTTTGTTTGTGATTTGTAATTTTTTTAATTATGAAGACATTGTATTAACCCAAAAAAGTATATATCAAATAAAGAGGAGAATACGTAGTTATATAAAAGTTTCCTTTTTATGATAAAATAATTATTTGAACAAAATTAATAAGTAAACAAAATTATGGAAAAAATAAAAATTTTAACTTTGTTTAAAACGTTTTATTCTTCAACCACTTAATGTTTTATAAACGTTTTTTCAACCACCTAATGTTTTTTTGATATAAAATAACATAAATGAAAGAAAGTATTCATGTTAGTACTGATGGAAGGCCTATCATAATCATACTCAGCATCATTCACGTCTTGATCATTAGGCATAACCTCAAAATCTGGTTCAGGATCATTGTCGTTGAGAAATTCACTCTACGATCCAGAATCATAAATTTGACCTAAGATTCTGTCAAACTGAATCGCAGATGATATTTTATTTTCATTAAAAGTTCGATTATCCTCCTCCAAATCACGCTCAGAATCTGACATCATATCACGTATCATGCGCATCGTTATTTTACATTTTACTCATTTTACACAATGATCAAGAAAAAGGAAACTTTTGTCAGTAAGAAACCAATCTAAATAAACTAAAACCATCACTAAACCAAAATTTATCACTTTATTTAGTAACAGTGGAACTTTATCTATAAATAACAATACTCGCATCACTGCGTTGGGTAACGTAAATATGCAGTTGTTCAATAGTTGAAAATACTATTTTTACAGCTGCACAACTGTTACTTGTCATAAAAAGACGTATAAATTTAAACAATATAACATAGGAAATAGTCTGAAACAGCTAAACCCGTTTTTTTACCGAAAATCTAAACGTTTTTGAATTAAGTACCGGAGCCCGAGTATAGGTCGGGCTCCGTATACAACGGCGTGCGTGCTAGCCCGACCTATACTCGGGCTCCGTATACAACGGCATGTGAAAGTGAAAATAAGTTAAAACATTCCTCCGCATTGTTAATCTGCAATGTTATATAAATCAATAAAAATAATTAAACTTTAGGTTTACATTTATCACTTTCGGTTCTAATACATATTAAAAATAACAATTGTTTAACAAATATACAATAATAAAGAGCAACGCTGTATAAGCTATAC
This sequence comes from Homalodisca vitripennis, assembly GCF_021130785.1. NCBI lineage: Eukaryota > Metazoa > Arthropoda > Insecta > Hemiptera > Cicadellidae > Homalodisca > Homalodisca vitripennis. Next base: position 153,976,083 of record NC_060215.1, read on the forward strand.
AACAATGTAGGCTACATCCTTAGCATAAGAACTCAATTTAGAGATACAATGACAGTTATATCTTACCACTCACAAAAGCGATAGACCTACTTCGCTGACAATTGTCTTTGTCTCCTCCCTATCTCTCTAAATCTCTACACTCAAAACACTCTCAATCTCACTGTCGTCAGTTACACGTTGGAATTACTGACTTAGCTACAGCAGTTTTTGTCACTCTCTCTTCAGTCTTATCTCTGTATCTCCGAAGGACAAACACTCTCAATCTCACTGTCATCAGTTACACACTGGCATTACTGACTTAGCTACAGCAGTTTTTGTCACTCTCTCTATAGTCTCGTCTCTGTATCTCCAAAGGACTAAACACTCTCAATCTCACTTTCGACAGTTACACACTGGCATTACTGACTTAGCTACAGCAGTTTTTGTCACTCTCTCTATAGTCTCGTCTCTGTATCTCCAAAGGACTAAACACTCTCAATCTCACTTTCGACAGTTACACATTGGCATTACTGACTTAGCTACAGCAGTTTTTGTCACTCTCTCTATAGTCTCGTCTCTGTATCTCAAAAGGACTAAACACTCTCAATCTCACTTTCGACAGTTACACATTGGCATTACTGACTTAGCTACAGCAGTTTTTGTCACTCTCTCTATAGTCTCGTCTCTGTATCTCAAAAGGACTAAACACTCTCAATCTCACTTTCGACAGTTACACACTGGCATTACTGACTTAGCTACAGCAGTTTTTGTCACTCTCTCTATAGTCTCGTCTCTGTATCTCCAAAGGACTAAACACTCTCAATCTCACTTTCGACAATTACACACTGGCATTACTGACTTAGCTACAGCAGTTTTTGTCACTCTCTCTATAGTCTCGTCTCTGTATCTCCAAAGGACTAAACACTCTCAATCTCACTTTCGACAGTTACACATTGGCATTACTGACTTAGCTACAGCAGTTTTTGTCACTCTCTCTATAGTCTCGTCTCTGTATCTCAAAAGGACTAAACACTCTCAATCTCACTGTCGTCAGTTACACGGTGGAATTACTGACTTATCTACAGCAGTTTTTGTCACTCTCTCTATTGGCTCATTTTTGTATCTCCAAAGGACTAAACACTATCAATGTCACAGTCGTCAATCGCTTGGTCTCTCTCTCTCTCTCTCTCTCTCTCTCTCTCTCTCTCTCTCTCTCTCTCTCTCTCTCTCGCATTCTCTCTGTCTCTCCATAGATATAAATTCTCTCAATCGCATAGTCGTCAACTGCTTGTTTGGATTTACCGATTTTGCCAACAGCGGTTTTTATGTGTCTCTATCTCTCGCTTTCTCTCTATCTCTCCTTAGGTATAAACACACGCTATTATTACAGAATGGGTCTGGTCTGGTTTGTGTTGTCATAGAGAACCACATGGAACTATCTTTGTAATATACATTACAGATCAATTATCGCTTAGCTGCATCATTCTTAACTGTTATTAGTAAAACATTGATGTTACTCTACTTTGGTTACCCTAGCCTAGTAATGTTTCTAACTGTAGTTCTTATGAAAGGAACGCATAATTGTTGATTAATATGGTTTGATCGATTCGCGAAATTTCTCTACACCATCCTCACATAAATATACAAAACATCTTGGTACATAACCTATTTATTAATATATCAATTGTAGAAGAATTAAAAACTATCAGAACTTTGATGATGGACCATAACTTACTCTTGACAATGCTTTGTTAATAATTACTACTTAGAGAGGTAGACTACATGTACTAGATCGTCTATGTTTAGTAAACAGATCATCGTTACCGATAAGAGAGAGCGAAACCATCAAATCGCAGAATTGCCGTCGCATGATAACAGAGGCTGATGCCCTTTTCGTTTAAGGTGGTGCAAAGGAAACATGATTTTCCAAACACTGTTCAGTGATAATACAGTCAGTAACACTACGTTTCGAAATCTGCAATCTGATCTCTTCTTTAGTTAAATCACTAAAATAATAGGAAAGGAAGGTGGTGCAGTTGAATTTTGTTTGTACTGTAAGATAACGTTCCTGAAGGCAGAGAAATAGCAAATATAAAAGAAGTATTTAAATAATATCTAATACATAATAACCACATAAGTAATTAGGCAAGTGTTATGATACCAGACTGAATAAAGCAGCGGAAGATGAGGGTAAGAATTTCTTACTCTAATTAACTGAACAGCATGTTCTCTTAATTATGTCTAAAAAATTATAAAATATATAAAAAAATTTACCTGAATATGTGTGTAACACTCTAAATACGTTCTTACTTCATGTACGATGAGGAAATGAATCTTTTATTTGATGTATTTTTTTCTATAATGAGATAAAAAGTAATACGATTTTAGTAATGTATTTATTATTTGCGTAGTTAATTATCTGATATGAATAAGGTGGATGTGTGCGTGTGCGCGCATTTGTGTTTTGAATGATTATATGTGCATTAGACCCTAAGTTTTATTACGTTCTGGATAGTAATTATCTGATATGAATAAGGTGGATGTGTGCGTGTGCGCGCATTTGTGTTTTGAATGATTATATGTGCATTAGACCCTAAGTTTTATTACGTTCTGGATAGTAATTATCTGATATGAATAAGGTGGATGTGTGCGTGTGCGCGCATTTGTGTTTTGAATGATTATATGTGCATTAGACCCTAAGTTTTATTACGTTCTGGATAGTAATTATCTGATATGAATAAGGTGGATGTGTGCGTGTGCGCGCATTTGTGTTTTGAATGATTATATGTGCATTAGACCCTAAGTTTTATTACGTTCTGGATAGTAATTATCTGATATGAATAAGGTGGATGTGTGCGTGTGCGCGCATTTGTGTTTTGAATGATTATATGTGCATTAGACCCTAAGTTTTATTACGTTCTGGATAGTAATTATCTGATATGAATAAGGTGGATGTGTGCGTGTGCGCGCATTTGTGTTTTGAATGATTATATGTGCATTAGACCCTAAGTTTTATTACGTTCTGGATAGTAATTATCTGATATGAATGAGGTGGATGTGTGCGTGTGCGCGCATTTGTGTTTTGAATGATTATATGTGCATTAGACCCTAAGTTTTATTACGTTCTGGATAGTAATTATCTGATATGAATAAGGTGGATGTGTGCGTGTGCGCGCATTTGTGTTTTGAATGATTATATGTGCATTAGACCCTAAGTTTTATTACGTTCTGGATAGTAATTATCTGATATGAATAAGGTGGATGTGTGCGTGTGCGCGCATTTGTGTTTTGAATGATTATATGTGCTGTGCGCGCATTTGTGTTTTGAATGATTATATGTGCATTAGACCCTAAGTTTTATTACGTTCTGGATAGTAATTATCTGATATGAATAAGGTGGATGTGTGCGTGTGCGCGCATTTGTGTTTTGAATGATTATATGTGCATTAGACCCTAAGTTTTATTACGTTCTGGATAGTAATTATAATGAAACGTTTTAATTTAATATGATTTTAAGAAGCAAATACGCGTTGTTCAATATTTTAGACTATTAATTAGTTTTAAATTAACAAATTTACACAAACATATATATTGTTAAGAAGTGTTTACGTGTTTTTTTTCAGTTTTGTGATTCTGAAATATATGTTCGGATTTTAAATTGTAACATGGTCGTGACTATAGATAAACCTCAGCAAAAAGCCACAGCAAAGAATAACACGTAAACAATCGGGCTCTCGTTGTTTGTTCGAGTGGAAAGCAATTGTGTTGATGCTTCAACCATCAAACCTAAATGAGTAACTGTGTACGCATATGAGTCTCTACCACAGCGACCGGCGGCGGCTTTGGGTGTAATCTCGGAAACCACGGGAACGACTGTTGTCCACTCACTAAATAATTAGACCCGCTTTTGTTAGCTTTAAGCCACAGTGAAAAGTTAATTGAGACTTTCCACGGAGTAGAATTGGCTGTAAACCGTATTGCTTTCCCTTCCTACTTTATTTCTTTCTATTGGTTTGTTTAACGTTTTAGTCCGAAGGCGTTCCGAAATTGGACAGAAAATAAGAGAATTTAAATAAGAACATTTTTTATTCGAGACAAATTTAAAGTATAAACTTTAAAATATTAATCTCCTAATAAACAGAAAGAAACAAATATAGAATGAATTATTAAAAGTATATTTGCTTTATGGACTTTGGTTCTCACAAACTAAATAACACTCTTGCAGCTATAGATTAAACAGGGACAATTCTTAAATATAATTTTTATCTGTTAAATTGATTAAAATTAATACAAATTTAAGGAACTAAATAAATACATAAATACATAACTATTTAGATTGGTTTCTAAGTAAAATTGTGAAAAGTTAGGTTTAAAATATTAAACTTTCCTCCTCACCATATGAAAAGGTTCATTTGGAGGAAGGTGATGAAACCAGTGACTTAGTTGAGGTTGTCTCCTTGTGGAGAGGGGGAAGTAGACTTCAATGTATGAAGTTGTCTTACACCTTACAAACACTGAGGATTATATTTGAATAGTGACTGGTGAAAGTGACGGGAGGTGTAGCACCAGTGGATGCACTGTGCTATTGATTATTATCAGTGCAATTACAAATATTCACGATGGATTTCTGTCTGATTACTTTACACAATAGTTAGAAAATTCTTTGGTTTATTAACCTCAAATATCACTGTTGGAAATGTATTACGAGAAGACCTTCAATTCAAAATAATCAGGTCCATGTCGACGATAAAATAAAATAAAGCCGTAATTGAAAACGGGATAAAATATTTCAGTTGAAAAACCACCTACGCCGACCAACCTAGACTAGTTATATCCGATTGTTATTTCAGTCTGCGGTTTCGGTATCCGGAAGATTTGAATCCCAACGTGTTCAGAATGTTGGCAAATATTTATCACAAACCTCTGTGATGTACATTATTACATTCAGCAATCTAAGGTAAAATCAAATTTATAAATGCAATACTTTTAATTTGTAATCCACAGAACTGATTAAAAAATACGCTATGTAAGTTTGTGTGTGTTCTAAAATATTGTATAGAACTATAATACATTTATGTAAGTATTTACAAACGGATTATATGGTTTTCTTCCAAATAAGTAATGGCAGTTCCAATAATTATTCATTTCAGCGTTAATTATTACGTACATATATAGTATTAATACTTCTGCGATACATTTTATTAATTAAAAAGGAGAGAGGATTTTTCGGGTTATGTTCGGTCATTTCTTCCTCACCCTTTAGCTTCAAGTATGAAAGAATGTTCATAAAAGAAATCAAGGCAATCTTATTTTCAGTAGATTTTTTATACATTTTTGGTACTGTTTATTCCGAAATTGCTGTAAGCTACGCTTTTCAATCTTGTTTTAAGATACATCAATTAAAAGTTCAACAGCCACTTTGATTATTTAATATTATTCTGTATTAAACAAGTATTAATATTCAAAATAATCTTAATACATTGACATCTTTGTTACAACTTCGTTATTGCTGCAAAATTCTCTTATAAATTTACAGTAACTAATCAACCTGCGTTGACTTTATGAACTAAAAACTAAATAAATACGTCGAACCTAATTTTAAAATCGTTAATGTATATGTGGCCTTCATTTTATTTAGGTTACATGTAGTTACAGATTAAGACTATTCGTTTTGACAAAACTTAAAAAAATTACTTACTTTAACTCAAACGATTTTAAATGAAACTGCTTTATAATAATATGTAGCATCTCCAATTTAGTAAAATTAGAAAAATATTACCTCAGTGTAATACTGTATTTCATTCAGTTAAAACACAAGTTTTATTTGGCAGAAACAAGTTTTATGTCCTTATACTTATTTATAGGGTTACTCAAAATGCGTATATTTGTACTAATATATCATTGTTAACTGCTCGTAAACAAGTTGCCATATACCGGTACGCAAATGGTTAATACTAGTTTGAAGTTGAGTTTCAGCATTATCTGTAATTAGATGCAGGGTTTCAGGCCAAGGAATTGTTATGCCACTATCAATCTGTATTGACTTGAGGGAAAGCAACTTTATTATCTGATATTAGATTCAGAATTTCAGGCCAAGGAAGGGTTACGTCATTAACCATCTATATTGACTCGAGGGAAAGCAAGTTTTTTATCTGTTATTAGATTCAGAATCTCAGGCCAAGGAAGGGTTATGTCATTAACCATCTATATTGACTCGAGGGAAAGCAAGTTTTTTTCTGTTATTAGATTCAGAATCTCAGGTCAAGGAAGTGTTGTCCCACTATCAATCTGTATTAAATAATGGAAAAGCAACTTTTTTTTATCTGTGAGTAGATTCAGAATTTCAGGCCAAGGACTTTTTGTGCCACTTACAATCTGTATTGAATTGAAGGAAAGCAACCTTTTTATCTGTTATTAGATTCAGAATTTCAGGCCAAGGAAGTGCTATGTTATAACCAATCTATATTGACTCCAGGGTAAGCAACTTTTTGTCTTTGAGTAGATTCAGAATTTCAGGCCATGGAATTGTTTGTGCCACTTACAATATGTATTGACTTTAGGGAAAGCAACCTTTTTCTGACATAAACTGTGATGCTCGGTATTGTGTATGTATTCGTAAGTTTTAAACTCTATTACAGTTGAGTTGCAGAAATGTAGCGATTTTACCTGCGCCTGGGTAGCTGGCATGATACATGGTATCCACATATTACCGATCCGACGGGGTTCAAATCCTATATTATTCCATGCATTTTTATATACAATATACAACCTTCAACTGAGAGAGGCTCGAATAATTCTATAAATAAAGCAAAAGAAAAATTCAGATCGTAAAAAAATTTTTTAATTAGTTTGCAATAAAAATATGTTTCCATTTAACTTCCTAGAATAAAAGCTATCTAAGTAAACTAGGTTTGTATAAACATCATGTTAACTGAATGGAGATCAGCTATTATTATCATTGTATATATCTAGAGGCATAGAACTGTGAAAATGCCAGGCATGTTTATTCATAGAAAATAGTATCTCACAAAATACGTAGTTCAAGGGAACCGCTGTTATTGTAATTAACTTTAACCCACAGCACCGATCCTGTGGCGTCAGTGGGTTTACCGCAGACACTAGTGACGTACGAGTATTTCGTTGAATCTACGTGTATAACTCATTTATGTGTTTTATATTACTAACATTAAAAATGTGTACGCAGAAATGAGCATACGGTGAGGGAAATCTGTTGTTGTAAGTAATGATAATTTCTACTATTATTTTAGTAACACGTGTCCTATAAAAATATGTGAGGAAAATTGTGGTATATTATTAATTATATCTTTAAAGTAAATTTCATATTTTTAGTTTATTCAAAATAAGTGTGGGTTTATTTCAATATAACATTTTTTTATTTTAATTTTTACTAAAACCCCTATGAAACTTTCAATGGTCGATCGTAACAAATTATTTTTAAACCAGTGATTTAAACTTCAAAATAATGTTGTGATTATTTAAAGGATTTTACATCATTTACATAAACTGTCAAATGATATGCAACTTCTCAGAGGTTCTCATATGGAGTAAAGGCGACACACACCCAATATCCCAATTTTATTTTTTAACTTGTTTATTTTCCAATAAAAACTAATAATAACACAAATAATTTGTATATACTGAAGGTTATTATTCTTCAGTTAGAACAATCAATGACACACAAAATATTAAAATTGTATTAAATTTGTGGATAACAGTATATTAGAGAAGAATGTTAAGGTTGTCATGAAGATTAATTTTAATTAATACTTCAGGTGCATAGTAGTAAGGGTGAAAGACATAAGTTTTTAAACTGTAATTTAAACTAAATTAATCTATAACCATACAATCCCAACTGAAATCGCAATACAACCATCCGACTAAAATGAAACTATTTTAAATATTTGAGTTATTGTACAAATGACTTTCTAAGAATATCCTTGGAGAATTCAACAAAAGGCCGACTACACAAAAGAAGGCCGATACGGAAATTAGCTTCTGTTAAGTGCCAGTGACTAAGCCGGCAGAGGTGACCTTTTTGTGACATCAAACGAATCGTCAACATTTTGCTACTCGAGTCCGTCAATTATGATGTGAGTAAAACCCATCCTGCAGTAATACCAATCAACAGATACTAGTTTTACCCCGACGATTCTGTTTGTTGTACAAGTTTGTATTCCAGTCTGACTGTGATTTTCTATATTATTATCATAAGAATAAGAATTTACCACTGCAAAATTTATATATAAGCATATATTTATTATTTAGTGCTAGATTAAACATATATATATATATATATATATATATATATATATATATATATATACATTCAAGTAAAAATAAAGAAATATTGCATTTAGTACCTACATAATTAATACACATACATTAAAATAAGTACTAATGGCCATTAGATGGAAGGAGATGAAAAAGCTGCTTTATTCTCACTTAAATACCACGTTTTTGTAAAACTAGTATTCCATTAGCTATTATCAAATCCTTTTCCTAAAAAAATACTTGGAATTAATGTAAATTTATATATATATATATATATATATATATATATATATATATATATATATATATCTAATAATAATAATAATAATAATATATATATATATATAAATTATTACATAATACATTATTTTATTTTATAATATGTACCTTTAAAAGTAGAAGAGATATTGTAGGTGACCTTTCATCTTGAGGTTTAGACCTAAAACGGTCAATAGGACGTGCCACGAATATTTTTTTTTATTGATATGTTTAGCTTCATTAAATGTCACAGTATTAACCGTGGTATGCTTGATTTAGGTTTGAAATTTACTTCCATTTTATTAAAAATATATCAGATATCATGAAAACAGAAACATAGACACTAATAGACGTATATTGCTTTCAAACAAGAGGGTTCGCTATAAGGTCAGTGGTGTGGTCCAATGATCCATTGTCTTCGCTCAAGATCTCATCTCAATACCGGGCTTGGACGGTTATAAACTCCCTCCTTAGAAACTTTTGTTTATACATCAATCTGTTGAACTCTTTCGTCTTCTTTCTCGAGCGCTGGAAGATAATAAGAATACTATCAGTGTCTTTGCCCAAGTCTCCATAACATTAGGCCGTAGGCCTCTTCCTTTACCGCCCCCCTCCCAACAATCTCCTTTATGTTCTCTTATTTCAGATGACGCGTCACGGTACCACAGGAAATGCCGACATTCATTTTCTCCCTTATTCCCCCACCTTTCCCTGTACGTGTAACGCCTTGTTAGTGCTCTTGGTTCTGTGAAGTGGCATCTCTTGGGGTCATTCTCGCCAGTATTCACGGTTATACTTATGTCGTATCATGTATCGCTTTAGTTTTTGACATTTATACTACTCGTATTTTACAATGTAATTCAAGATGTGCCAAAGCCATTGCCTCAATTTTTAGTTGCAAGTTTTTGCGCATGTATAATCTAATTATGAATTAGAGTTTTTGACACCTGACGCAGGCGGTGGATTTAAATCCTTTAAATTTTATTTTTGTAACATATAACAATAGGGAATATCCAAAACTATACTGCTCATTGAAACAGTATTGTTTAGCAAGCATTTTCGTGAGGTATAAGAGTATCAGTAATTAGTAAACATGTTAAGAAAAACCGATAGATAAATATGAAACGATAATTATTTAAACATAACATTGTCAAATGTGCAAAATCCAATTGTCCTTTAAAAATGACATTGTCAATAACAAACATTAAAGAAAGAATTACCCTCTTTTTCCTATAACAGTGAATCCTTGTCACCTATTATCCTGTTAACAGTATTACTTCGGCAGGACTCACAGCAGTTATATTGTTGTGTCACTGTTATTTAAAAATGTGGAGTAAAGCAAATTCAATTATGAAACTGGAACAAATACAAAGTTCTTGCTATCTATAATATTCTATGATATATCACATGAAGTGTTTCGTTACGTTTATATTTACAATTACTAACATCACAAATTAAAAATATCTTGCACAATAGCTAATATTTATCAAAATAAGTTGTTAAATTTAGTACTTGATATTTTTGTAGCCAAGAAGTACGTAGCATATTGAAAGTTATAACTATTAAGCTTATACTTAACATACAAGTGATGACACAGCAGTAACTTAAACGCTGTATCAGAGTATAATCACATTTGATTGAATGTTCCCTACTGAAGTACGTTTACTTAATGTTAAAACCTTACGACATAATACTTAGCGCACTCGTAACGTTTTTGGCTGAGGAAATTTCTTACGGTTTTTCACATTGTATACATGTACCAGAAAATATTTGAATTGAATCTATATTGCAGTGGTTAGTGATATAACAACATTTTAATACTAACAATTTTAATACTAAACAACCAATTAATGTAGAACAGTTTCCATGTTACGTACGTTAAGTTTTGGAACATTCCGTTTTGGTCGTGATTTATAAAATTTTTAAATAAGTACCAACCGACATGTAATGATGGAGGACTCTTTCACTTACCACCGATACTTATAGTATTGCACTTAGTAAATGTGAAACACTAACGTACATTATAACATATAACTATACTTATAACGTGCTTTTTGTAACGGCAATAGCTCCATTTATAAATTCCTAAAACAGACACAGCTGTTATTTACTGTTTTTTAAATGTGTTTCCTTTTCCTGCCCTTAAATATACCACCATATTTTTTTATGTCAAACTGAGAAAATATAGCAACGAACTTTTATATTTATTTACGTTATTAACAAATTTTACATTTAATTTTGTAAACCAAATTTGAAAATTTAAGATTGTTGAAAGTTTATAATAGCTCATAAATAATAATATAAATTTTAAGGTAACAGTCAATCTACAAATGTTTAAATCTTGGAGAAAGAAATGTTATAAGTGTGTAAGTCAGGGAAAAGGCAGCCAATCAAGAACTTTCCTTGTTTTCGCGTAATGTGCACGGATACGATTAGTGTTAAGTCATGCGTGAGTTTACCGTGTTACAGTTTCGTGTTACAGTTACAGAAAACGTCGTCGTCCTCAAACGTTGTTTTATTTAAAATTCGTGTTATAAATGTATTTACTACACCCACCTTGGGTTTTGGAGCACACCGTTTGATCTATACTCCTGCAATTTAGAGAATAAACGAATTTAATTAAACATTAAAAAATTTAGAATTTGTACACTTTGAACTGCATTTAAAACATTAGTTTCAATTGTTCTTTGTTTAAAGGTTATTTTTGACGATGGAAGGATTGTGAAGGAAAACAGGATTTTTCCGGAAACGGAAACGGTGCGATAGGCGCAGGCGACCTAAGTGCCGCTCTTCTCTGTACCGATAACAGCTTTTGACTGTATCGCTTTATCCTCATGACATCCGCCCAAACCTCTGCGCCATACAGAAGGGTTGAGTTTACAGTAGACATGAGGAGGCGTCTCTTACTTGACCTAGGGCTCCCTACGTTAGCCATCAGCCTGCCGAGAGACATAACCACCCAAAGAGGCTGGTTATGTCAAGAGGCGGGAGCACATACCGCCTGAATGCGCTCCCAATACCGAAGACGGCAGTCGAGTAACACACCCAGATACTTCGCCGCAGTCCTTGTCCGAATCTCGATGGACGACTGCAAACCTGGGTTTCAGCAACATTTCATAGAGCTCTATGATGTTATAACTCTGTTGTGTTTACAACTTATTTCAGTTAGTGCAATCTCTGACTGTATGTTTTAAAAATTAAATTGCAAAGTGAGAGTTAGAAAATAAATTAAAATAATTACGGTGGCCAGAAAAGGAACGTATTGCCTTAATAAAGTTTTCCTAAATTTACTTTTATTATAGTTTTTAATGTTTTAAGCAAAGTGTTATTTTAATACCTTGCAAATTCATACACATATCAGCATTGGTCTAAGACTGATTTAAATCTCCAAATTATAAGCCCTAGATATTGTTACAGGTAATAGACCCGTCGACATGCCGCTCTTACTACGTCATTACTAATCCTGATTAATGATCAGGATAGTTGGCATCGTCTACTGTCGTAATTAATTCTATGAAGGTGTTCGGGACTTGAGTATTCTTGTTTTCAACTACATGAGTTCAACTGCTTTAGACAAAGTTTCAATCGGACTTTTGTCAAAAAGGTTTTTTTCTAAGTGTCTTACAAGATTTATAATAACTGCTGAAAACTTAATAAACTTTAAAATCGGGTTATTTTAATGGAAATCATACGTAAGTAGTACAACTTAAGTTTTTTGTGCATCCAATTGCGAAATTCGTAGTAACTGCACTGCTGTAAGCACCTGAAAACATACTTGTGTAGTTAAATATTGATAAGTATTGTAAGGGTATACTTTACTATTGGAAGCTACAATACTTACGTAGTAATCTAAATTAAGTACTTTTGGGCCATTTTGTTTAGTTAGGAGAAAATAATTTCATTATAATCATTAATATATATTATATTAAGCATAATAAAGATCATTCATAGATACAGTTATCATAGAAATCATTAATATTATGGCTACTAAGAGTTAATACTCACACTTGGAACTTTAGAAAATGAGACAAGTACCACTTGTGATATTTTAGCCCAAATATAGCATTGGCGAACTGTTCACGAGGATAGCCAAAATCTCTATTCGAAGTTTTTATGTCAAGTCTAAATTAAACTCCTCTCTGTGGACGCGTACAGTAAGATATAGAGATATAACACATACAGGCCAGTATATAAATTTGTAACTGAACCGAAAGAATCTTAAAATCTGTCAAAGAACACACTCTGTTTGACAAAGCACATATAGCTTGTGTTTATACAAAGGTGGAATAAACTATAAAATTCAAATTTTTGTATAGAATTATGAAAAATGAAGTACCCTTAATATTTCGTAAATAATTCCGAAAAGAAATAATAGGAATACCTTGAGTCAGAAAAAGAAAAAACAACTACTTGATTTACATACATGTCAATCCCATGAATAATCTAAAAAAGTTAGAGAGTTGGTAGAAAATTCAAAATAACAAATACTTTTTCAAGTGGATGACACTATTTTGAAAGTTTCGTAAAAAATCAATCCAAAAAATGGCATTTAGTATCAAACACTTATGTAACATTAAATTGTACGTATAACGCTGCTATGATGGGAAGGGCTGATTCGTTGAGAATGTTGAGTTTGTCTCCAGTTCACCTTCCTGTTACCTGCAACATCTGAAATCTGATACTGTTGCAGACTTGACTTCTGAAATCTAGTAGAGTCATGTTCGTCTGAAAGGATCCAAAATTATTGGGCGACGAAGAACGAAAGAAGAAGTTCAAAACGAACCCTCCCCATCGTTTGGGCATCAGAGACACCTAGACTGAGAAAAGTAGTGCGAGAAGTTAAAGCGCGCATTATGATGTTGACTGGCACAATCCTAAAATACGGTGGAACAGCCCCGAGTTTTCTCAAATGTACTTTCGTGTGGGGTGTTGCCACACGCTTTAGTTTAAATTCTTGTTTAACTTGCGTATTAGGGGTTTTGACACCAGAGGAAGAGGGCAGATTTCACAATTCGTCATTTTCCATGTATGTAGCGTAACATGATGTCAAATTATCTATTTCTTTTTCCCTATTTAAATCATGAACCATAAATAACAAAGTTTAAACAAATAAATTAACTGCAATCTGATTTAAAATACATTATCAAAGCATGTGTGACAAGCATAGTTCAGGAATCACAAACAGCATGTTTTGCGTCAACACCCATGCATACTGTGATTAAAACAAGCACTTAATAAAAAACAAGCACTTAATAAAACAAGCATTCCTTATTGGACACTGAACTGAAGAATACAGGTCACACAAACTGTAGGGTGCCGTCAATAATAGTTATATTATACAGATATTTTTGTTATAGGTCATCTATATTGTTGATAAACAGTAAATTTTGTTAAATTGATAACAATTGAAAGAAACAGGATATTTATTAAGCGGAAATATCAGTCTTATCCAAGGGTTTAAACTTTTCTGTGGCACAAAAATCGGTTCTTAAAAACCATATTGTGACTCCGCATTTGTTTATTACAAATATCCGATCCGTTTGATACTTTTGGTTTTCTCTTTAGTTCATTTTTTAGAATTGGCAACCAAAGCGGCCTAATCTCGACTGATGGTTGACTGATTGGTTGGTCTGCCAGTTTAATGTATGTTGCCTCAATTAATTTCCTTTTGAAGAAATGTGGTTCCCGATGTATTATGTGGGCTTCATCCCAATTCATATGATGGTCTTCGGACCAACAATGGTGTGCAATTTTTGACTTTTCTGTGAAAAACCCTTTCTCGTGTTTTCTTTGTGTTCTTTTATCCTTACGTTTAGTGGTCTTTTTTGTCTCGCCTATGTATTCCCTATTACAGCTACATTTTATACTGTAAACACAGTTTTTGGAATCCTGTGTGCCATTTTTTGGTTTTGTTTTTACGAGACTTTGTCTAAGAGTGTTGTGTGTTTTAAACGCTGGTTCTAATGTTGTACTTTCTACCTACTCTTTCTAATTTTCTCCGATAATCCCGGCACATTAAGGGATTGACTTAAACGCAAATTTATCGCAATTCTGTTTTTCTGACTCAGGAATGATTCTTCTGGTTCGTTTGCACTTATTAATTACTAATTGAGGGTATCCATTGCTTCTGAGATCCGATTCAATTTTCTTAAATTCTTCTTTTAGTCCATCTTTATCTGAGCACAAGCTCTTTGCTCTATCAAACAACGAGTAGGCTACTCCTTCTTTGACAGATTTTTGATGGTTGGATTGATAATTTAAATATTTTCCTGTGTGTGTTATCTTTCGAAAAAACAGTTGTCTTAAGGAACATCCCTATCTCTTAATACACACACATCCAAAAAGGGAAGCTTGTTTTGGACTTCCACTTCCATTGTGAGGCGGATGGAAGGAGAAATACTATTAATGTGATTCAAAAAATTATTTAATTCAATGTCTCCATGAGAAAAAATAACAAAGGTATTATCCACATACCTCCACCAAATCTTCGGTTTGAACTAAGCTGAAGCCAAAGCTTTTCGCTCGAGTTCCTCCATAAAGATATTGGCGAAAAATAGGAGACAGTAGAGAAACCCATTGCCCATCCCCTCATCTTGACGGTAAATTTTACCCTCTAACTCAAAATAATTGCATTGAGTGCATAGTTCTAACAGTTCCATAATTACTGGCACGGGAAAGTTTAGTTCTATCCTTTAATGTTTGGTCTTCTTTGAGACGTGATTTAATAATTCCGAGAGTTTCTGGAACTGGTACATTTGTAAATAGATTTTCGACATCAAAACTTACCAGTTTGTCAGTTTCAGTAAACTTTAGGGATTTTGACTTCTCTACGAAATCCCTGGAATTTTTGATGAAAGAGTCAGTTTTTCCTACCAATGGCGTTAAGATGTCCAAGAGGACTTTAGACAATTCCCTGCAAGGTGAATCACGAGAACTAATGATGGGCCGAAGTGGGATGGTAGGTTTGTGGATTTTGGGAAGGCCATACATATGGGGGATTTTTGAGTGGTGAGGAGTTAATTTAGATCTAAATTTATCTGAAAAAATTTCTTTATGTTTTCTTAAGGTGTTTGCTACTTTGCGTTCAAATGAATCAGTCGGGTCTTTATTTAAAACTGTATATTTGCCAGTATTTAAAGTTTCCGCAATCTTTTCTTTATACGCTACTGAGTCAAGTACCACAGTAGCGTTGCCTTTGTCGGCAGGTAAGATTTTGACCGTGTCGTCTTTCCCAAGGATCGACCTGGCCTTTTTTCTCCTCTATTGTCAAATTGGGTTTTTGTGGGAGGAATTTTTCTGAGTAAAAGACTGGCCTCACAACGAAACCGGTCACCCTGTTCCTCAGGTAACTGTGAAACAGCCGACTCGATTCCAGCTACGAAAATCCAGTGCCTTTACCGATTTTTGTGCCACAGAAAAGTTTAAACCCTTGGATAAGACTGATATTTCCGCTTAATAAATCCTGTTTCTTTCAATTGTTATCAATTTACAAAATTTACTGTTTATCAACAATATAGATGACCTATAACAAAAATATCTGTATAATATAACTATTATAGACGGCAGCCCTACAGTTGTGTGACCTGTATTCTTCAGTTCAGTGTCAATAAGGAATGCTTGTTTTATTAAGTGCTTGTTTTATTAAGTGCTTGTTTTAATCACAGTATGCATGGTGTTGACGCAAAACATGCTGTTTGTGATTCCTGAACTATGCTTGTCACACATGCTTTGATAATGTATTTTAAATCAGATTGCAGTTAATTTATTTGTTTAAACTTTGTTATTTATGGTTCATGATTTAAATAGGGAAAAAGAACTAGATAATTTGACATCATGTTACGCTACATACATGGAAAATGACGAATTGTGAAATCTGCCCTCTTCCTCTGGTGTCAAAACCCCTAATACACAACTTAAACAAGAATTTAAACTAAAGCGTGTGGCAACACCCCACACGAAAGTACATTTGAGAAAACTCGGCTGTTCCACCGTATTTTAGGATTGTGCCAGTCAACATCATAATGCGCGCTTTAACTTCTCGCACTACTTTTCTCAGTCTAGGTGTCTCTGATGCCCAAACGATGGGGGAGGGTTCGTTTTGAACTTCTTCTTCGTTCTTCGTCGCCCAATAATTTTGGATCCTTTCAGACGAACATGACTCTACTAGATTTCAGAAGTCAAGTCTGCAACAGTATCAGATTTCAGATGTTGTAGGTAACAGGAAGGTGAACTGGAGACAAACTCAACATTCTCAACGAATCAGCCCTTCCCATCATAGCAGCTTTATACGTACAATTTATGTTACATAAGTGTTTGATACTAAATGCCATTTTTGGATTGATTTTTACGAAACTTCAAAATAGTGTCATCCACTTTAAAAGTATTTGTTATTTTGAATTTTCTACCAACTCTCTAACTTTTTTAGATTATTCATGGGATTGACATGTATGTAAATCAAGTAGTTGTTTTCTTTTTCTGACTCAAGGTATTCCTATTATTTCTTTCGGAATTATTTACGAAATATTAAGGGTACTCATTTTTCATAATTCTATACAAAAATTTGAATTTATAGTTTATTCCACCTTTGTATAAACACAAGCTATATGTGCTTTGTCAAACAGAGTGTGTTCTTTGACAGATTTAGATTCTTTCGGTTCAGTTACAAATTTATATACTGGCCTGTATGTGTTATATCTCTATATCTTACTGTACGCGTCCACAGAGAGGAGTTTAATTTAGACTTGACATAAAAACTTCGAATAGAGATTTTGGCTATCCTCGTGAACAGTTCGCCAATGCTATATTTGGGCTAAAATATCACAAGTGGTACTTGTCTCATTTTCTAAAGTTCCAAGTGTGAGTATTAACTCTTAGTAGCCATAATATTAATGATTTCTATGGTAACTGTATCTATGAATGATCTTTATTATGCTTAAAATAATATATATTAATGATTATAATGAAATTATTTTCTTCTAACTAAACAAAATGGCCCAAAAGTACTTAGTGAATGCTGAAAAAGTTAATTAACTCCATTTTAATAAGGAAAAGAAACTATCTTTGAAGTAGCTTAGCATGGAAAACCATATGAAGAACTATATAACAATATAAATTACTGACTTAATTTAGATTACTACGTAAGTATTGTAGCTTCCAATAGTAAAGTATACCCTTACAATACTTATCAATATTTAACTACACAAGTATGTTTCAGGTGCTTACAGCAGTGCAGTTACTACGAATTTCGCAATTGGATGCACAAAAACTTAAGTTGTACTAATTACGTATGAGTTTCCATTAAAATAACACAATTTTAAAGTTATTAAGTTTTCAGCAGTTATTATAAATCTTGTAAGACACTTAGAAAAACCTTTTTGACAAAAGTCCGATTGAAACTTTGTCTAAAGCAGTTGAACTCATGTAGTTGAAAACAAGAATACTCAAGGATAAAGTCCGAACACCTTCATAGAATTAATTACGACAGTAGACGATGCCAACTATCCTGATCATTAATCAGGATTAGTAAGTGACGTAGTAAGAGCGGCATGTCGACGGGTCTATTACCTGTAACTATATCTAGGGCTTATAATTTGGAGATTTAAATCAGTCTTAGACCAATGCTGATATGTGTATGAATTTGCAAGGTATTAAAATAACACTTTGCTTAAAACATTAAAAACTATAATAAAAGTAAATTTAGGAAAACTTTATTAAGGCAATACGTTCCTTTTCTGGCCACCGTAATTATTTTAATCTATTTTCTAACTCTCACTTTGCAATTTAATTTTATAACATACAGTCAGAGATTGCACTAACTGAATAAGTTGTAAACACAACAGAGTTATAACATCATAGAGCTCTATGAAATGTTGCTGAAACCCAGGTTGCAGTCGTCCATCGAAGCCGCCGGAGATCTCTCTCCCCGGCAGCACGGCTTTCGAAAGCGACACTCAACTCTGAACGCCATTACAGAGGTGATCAGTGCCGTCCAGCAAGCCGAAACAGCCTGTCACCAGGCTCGGCCGATTGTGCTGTTGGTTACCCTTGACGTAAAGAACGCGTTTAACTCTGCTCGGTGGGAGGACATGCTAGAGGCGTTGCAACGGGACTTCAGCGTGCCCGACTATCTCCTGGTCATTGTGCAGGACTACCTGAAGAACCGTCGGCTATTGTATGAAACCAAATACGGAAGGAGAACAAAAGAGGTTACTGCCGGTGTGGCTCAAGGGTCTATTCTCGGCCCAGACCTATGGAATGTTTCATACGATGGTTTGCTTCGCCTTGAGATGCCCCACGACGTCTACCTCGTGGGTTATGCTGATGACGTGGCTGCAGTCATCACGGCGAGGACTCCGGACTTGGCACAGTTACGCCTTAATCAGGTAATGATTTGGGTCAATGCCTGGATGACGAGCCATGGACTTGAGCTGGCGGTCGCCAAGACCGAAATCGTTATTCTCACTCGACGGAGAATCCCCACTCTGATCTCTATGAATGTGGGGGGTTTCGAGATTCGGACAAGGACTGCGGCGAAGTATCTGGGTGTGTTACTCGACTGCCGTCTTCGGTATTGGGAGCACATTCAGGCGGTATGTGCTCCCGCCTCTTGACATAACCAGCCTCTTGGGTGGTTATGTCTCTCGGCAGGCTGATGGCTAACGTAGGGAGCCCTAGGTCAAGTAAGAGACGCCTCCTCATGTCTACTGTAAACTCAACCCTTCTGTATGGCGCAGAGGTTTGGGCGGATGTCATGAGGATAAAGCGATACAGTCAAAAGCTGTTATCGGTACAGAGAAGAGCGGCACTTAGGGTCGCCTGCGCCTATCGCACCGTTTCCGGTTCGGCCGTGGCTGGGGTGATTCCTATTGACCTGCTGGCCATCGAGAGACAGACCGTCTTCCGGGAGGCTGCCGAGCGTGGTAGAGAGGATGCTTTGGCTGCTGCCAGGGTGGAGACTCTGCAGGTCTGGCAGCGGAGGTGGACGGAAGGATCGGCGGTCGCTGGACCTTCCGTCTCATTCGAGAGCTTCAATCCTGCATAGATCGTGGCCACGGGGAGATAGATTTCTACCTGTGTCAGTTCCTGACGGGGCACGGTTACTTTAGGAAGTACCTCTACAGGATGGGAAAAGTCAGGTCGCCTCGGTGTGCTTACTGCCCGGAGGAAGATGATGATGTTCATCACACCTTCTTCGCTAGCGGGCGCTTCACCGAGGCCAGGCGAACGCTCGCCACTAAAGTTGGCGATGTTACGGCAGAGACCATTGTGGAGATGATGCTGCAGAGTGAGGACGCCTGGAATGCAGTCACCACTCATGTACATGCGATCCTTCATCAGAAGCGTGAAGACGGATGCCTGGCTGACCCCTAGCTTCCGAAACAAGTAGTTTTGTCCTGGTTGGGACATAAGACACACGGACCAGGCAAGATGTCATCCGAAAGGGTTCCGGCCTGGGCCCTCCGTGGGGGGGGGTTTAGTGGGTAGTCCGCAAGGGAGTCCCACACTCCGTGCGCAAATGCATTCCCCCTACGTTAAAAAAAAAAAAAAAAAAAAAAAAAAAAAAAAAAAAAAAAAACATGATATATAATACGGGTTTGGCACAGTTGAAATTTCTAACCCACTTCTAAAATGATAATTATTATTAATAACTACAGATGGTCTGGTGAGCAAATATCAGTCGTGTTTCTGTTTTTACATTTCCTCGGACATTAAAAGAAGGTTCTGAATGGAACTGAACGTAACTTCTGGTTATGGAAAGGAAGTTTTCTCCTTAAACTAATCATTTTTGGGTTCACCACATGTATTGTACCGAAATCATTCAATTCTAACATAACAGTAAAGAGGATGGGTTACAAGTGAATAGGATACTAGTTGTTTATCTTTCAAGATACCAGAACATATAAAACGTGTCTTTGGGGTAAGTTTTTATTTTGACTAAGAATTGTCTTAGAATCCTAATTACCATAATTTCTTACTTACAAATATCCTCAATCATTTCTTATTTCCATCAAGTAGGTGACCATGTCGCAAACTTTAACGTCGACTAAGTTGGGTGTTAAAAACTTGATTTTCATCACAGAAGTAACCGGTTACATAAAAGAACTACCTAAAATACGAGAACCAGACTGGAACTTCAGGAAAATCACGTAATTGGTTTATGAAGTTGCAGTGGCTGTCACGAGCTGCAGTGCCAAGTTTTAATTCAGGTAAAAGGTTACTAACTTGATCGAGTAACCGGGCCCAACCAACTCGCTCGTCGCTAGGCTGCGCCACCGGTAGGGGAATTACAAACATACTCTTGCGTTCCTCATACCACACATGGTATAGAATAAAATCGATTCTGGAGCAATTGATGACGTTAAAAGTGATTATTTCATACATTTCTATTGATTTCAACTTTAAATTATCCTAAAATTTGTCTGGACGGAGATTACAGTACCGACATGCAAATACAGAAAAGAAGAATATATGTACGTAATGTTTGAAATAAAGATGTTTCTTCTAGGTTTGACAAATACTTTTTCCAATTCATTTGGCATAAAAATTTATTCACATACTCATCTTTGGATATCATAAATCCAAAATAAATTTGATAAAAAGACGCAGAACTGGTATAGGACAGAAGTTGTCAGACGAGGTCAGACTCCAAGATTCAACGATGATCTGGTTGAGAAAGGTCGATTGCAGTAGGTTACAATTAATCCAAATCCATTAATGAGTTTTTCAATCGCCACGTCTGCGCGGGAACCATATTATTTTAAGATTAACGACTTTTTTGTTGTGTTGGTTTTATTTATTATCCTCGTAATATTAGTAAACAAAATAAAATCCACTGTAATAATGTTCTTCAATTAATATAGAGATTTTAGAAAGTTTGCATAAATATTGTTTCAATTGGTGAATTGGTTAATTTACACTAAACGCCCATGGTTAATGAGTTTCAGTATTGTCGTAAATATTGTTTCAATTGGTGAATTGGTTAATTTACACTAAACGCCCATGGTTAATGAGTTTCAGTATTGTCGTAAATATTGTTTCAATTGGTGAATTGGTTAATTTACACTAAACGCCCATGGTTAATGAGTTTTCAGTATTGTCGTAAATATTGTTTCAATTGGTGAATTGGTTAATTTACACTAAACGCCCATGGTTAATGAGTTTCAGTATTGTCGCAAATATTGTTTCAATTGGTGAATTGGTTAATTTTACACTAAACGCCCATGGTTAATGAGTTTCAGTATTGTCGTAAATATTGTTTGAAAATAATCACCAGCGATCACTCAGAATGAAAATTTGTTCTTATCAAATATTAAAAACCAATAATATTGATACGTTTTGCAGCTTTTGACTAGGTACGATACAAAATTGAAGCCAAATACAAACCCAGGTCAATGTGATAAATTAGCGAAATTCTTAAAAAATACAAAACTATCTTGTAATTGGATTGGTGCTGTAATGAGGTTCTCCAATTAGTCTCAATTACAGAACGCTGCTTTGCGCTGTGCCAAGTTCTTCAGCACCAGTTGTTTTATCTCATTAGTTTCATAGCTGGAGATATTGAAATAACAACTTGTCGTTCGAGGTTCAGTAAATTTCTTGAATGCCATACGACTATTTCTAATCCCTGCATACGTGCATATATGTTTATACAAAACCCACTTTTTACACTAAAATATGAGGGCTTAACTCAATATTATGAAAGGTTCAAGATACGTTTTTAATATTTACATCGAAATCAATACGTGGGCTGAGCTTCGGTGAAGTTTATCACTCGTGGGGATGGAGAAATTTACTTTCTGTCTCTCTTCCTGTCCGGACAATATCACGAAAACTAACTGACCTATAGACTGAAATCTTGCATGAGGCTTAATTTATATATGTGCAACACTGATTTCGATAATGGTGTATGGCACTCTATGGGATGGGGCTGAGCGTTACAAAATTCTTAAACATTTGTCTTATTTGCCACTAGAGTAACTATGATGGCAGCGAAAAATAGCGGAATAAATTTATTTTTGAACAACTAGAGTACAAGTATATAAGATTTCAATATGTGACTTATTCAAGAGTAAAAGAATATATAGCAGAATCTAAGTAAATTTTGGAAATTGGTGACAGGATTTGATGCCAACATTCTCTTACGTTGCAATACCCTCCCTAGCTCATCGGAAATTATTTTATTTTAGACACTCTTTTGTGAAACATAACTTAATGAGCGAAAAAAATACGAATATCATGTAGACAGAATTTTCATAAAGAATTTATTCTGTAGAAATTACATTCTGTACGAAACTTCTTAATTTCTCATTTCAACATATACAAGAATAAAATATATGATGGTGTATGTATAATCATAGACTTTTTTATGCGTTATTTTACTCTGTCACTTGGTAGGAGGATGTAAAAATATCTTTTCTGTGTGATATAGGTCTGTCTACGTGAATGCAGAATATCTTGAGCATGAAATGAGCTATAGATTTAAAATTGTGCATGAACCTCAGTGTGGTGGTTGCGCCCTCCCTTGTATGACTAATACTAAAAATGTATTGTATGAAAAAAGGAAATACAAATTTAGTAAACCATTACTTAAAGCACTCTTCTTCGTTATAACTATACAGAAACATAGAGATGTTTTAGTTATGTGAGATTATCGTTATTTTAGTTATAAAAAATCGTCATTTTAAATCGGGGGTTTTACCTTTAATTGTTTTTACTTTATGATAAACAGTTACGTTAAAAGCTTTTGCCTAAAATCAATATGAACACGTCGACAGATATATGTGCTTGATTTTTTATTATTATTTAAACGTAATACTGTACTAAAATGTCATTAATTTATACTTTTTAGGTCCAGTGTAACTATAAATTACTAATTTATATGAAGCTTAATCAATAGTATTGATTTATCAGTCACACTTGACAGTTAGTCAAAAATAATTTCAATTTTTACATATTTGTAGTAACCAATATAAAAATGAAACGTAGAAACTTTAAAACTATTTTTATACCCAGTTGTAGTATATTAAAATGTCTAATAACTTCGTAACTCTACATTTATATTACAGCTTTAAATCTTTGAATAAGTACTTAATTTTAATACTAAATGACTCTGAAATAAATACTCATTCCGCATACTTTTAACTATAGAAAACTTTGATCAATGTAGGTAATTTGCCAAAGTTGCAGATGACAAAATATTAAGCTCTACACTGGTCCAGAAAATTTGATAAGTAATGTAGTTCTCATCTCAGAAGAAACGTTAACTTCTATCTCTCCCTTATGTCTGCGGAAGCCTATATGGATGTCCAGGAGACATCGCCGGGAGGAGAGTGAATCGATAATTTATAATACAAAGGATGACTGTTGAAGGAAGTGGAGCACTATTAGAACTAAACACTGTTGCTAGCCTAACATGAGGAAGTGTTTTCCTTGACCGCTTTGGCTGGAAAGGCTGAAAGAGCTTTGACTTCCCTTGTTCCAATTTGACAGGAGTGGAATGTATTGCCCAGTATCACTTCTCTTGGAATCTAACAGCGTACCCATCCTGAATATACTGTCACTATGAAACCAAACGCAGTCCTTTTAAGACTGAATGCAATGGGAGGTTTATCAGCTTCCTGTCCTATGTGAACTGTAAAACATTGTTTATAGGTTTTCTGTTCGGTCACTACACGCCTATTAACCGATTATCGGTATCAGCTCACAGTAATGGCTCGGAACATTGTTTGTGAGAGAAGCCAAACAGTCCGATTGTAGGCCGGCTTTTATACGCTGCGCTGGGCGGGAAACACTGGCCGCAACCGGCAAACTGCAGCGGAGTAAACACAACTATGAGATACACTGTTATGCCGCGAGCTCCTTCACTATTTGTGTTGGGGATCAATTTGTGACTCTGTATCAGTGTAGTCTGTTGCTTTACATTTATGAGCGATTTAACAGTCAATAATTTGTTATGTCCGTATCATCTACGTTAACCAATCGTGGCAGGAATAATACGTCACCAAATAGTGAAGATGCAATGGAGAATGAGAAGACGATTCACTGACCCGTTAATTCTAGGGTCGAGTCAAACCTGAGTGGTCTCTTAGACTAACTGG
Organism: Homalodisca vitripennis; assembly: GCF_021130785.1. Classification (NCBI taxonomy): domain Eukaryota; kingdom Metazoa; phylum Arthropoda; class Insecta; order Hemiptera; family Cicadellidae; genus Homalodisca; species Homalodisca vitripennis. The sequence goes on from NC_060215.1 coordinate 154,000,709, forward strand.
GCAATCTAGATTATCTTGTAAATATGAAAAGACGACTTTGAATAACTTTCGATAGTATTTATGTTTCATGTTCTGGAGGAAGAAAACCGCGAGATAAGGGTAGGATTCATGTTTGTTGTTCTGGAGCAAGATAACAGTGAGTTAAAGATAGGATTCATGTTTCATGTTCTGAAGCAAGACAATCGCGAGTTAAAGGTAAGATCCATGGTTCATATTCTGGAGTAATACAACCATGAGACAAAAAACGTAAAATTAGTAGGGAACAGAAACATACCACTAAATTTAAACTTAATAAACATGATTTTAAACTTAATTTGGTTCATTAATGTTTAAATAAGTATTGATTTAAAAATATTTTAGGGATTATAATTTTATTCGACTATAAATTGAAGTATATATTTAGAACTTTGTATGTTTATGATTTACTAAAAGGGATTTGACATCATAGGAACAACCGTCTTTTATTTTTGAGTAATCATGGTAATGGCATAATGCATAAATAATATACATCCACACTAAATACAAATGAGTAGTGATGTATTTACAAGGTCAGACAAATAATATGGCAAAAAGATCCAAGATGGAAAATGCATGGAAGAGATGGAGAAGGAAAGCAAAAGCAATGGTCATTTCAAGTAATATGTTTATGATGTTAAATGTTCGTTCCCCTCTATGACAAAGCACAGTGAAGCGTAAATCAATTTGCCAGTTTCGGCTGGAAACACTGCGGAACATATTCATGTGGCCGTAAATACACGAGAGAAACAATGCAGCGGTTTGTACCTCAAGGGTGGGACAACAGCCGCCAGCTGCGTGTCATAAACAATTAAAAACGGTCATTAAGAGAAACTGTTGTTGTTTGGGAAGAACGAAAATTAATGTCCATCGACTCACTACTAATGGTCAAGGTTTCGGTTAAACCAAAACACAATTTTAAATGGCTGTATGGCAGCTATTACGTTTGATTTTACCCTTTAACGGTTTAAGTATCGAAATTAATGTAAGATTTGCGCTAAATTTAAAATTAAATTAAACGTGTGTATTTTATACGCCTTTTTATTGTAAAATTAAATTGTTACTGTAATTAAATGTTATTAATTACTGTTCAAGAAGTGTAAACTTGAATTAGCATAAAATATGGAATAGTATTATATAATATCACAATTAAATTGTTACTGTAGTTAAATGTTATTAATTACTGTTCAAGAAGTGTAAACTTGAATTAGCATAAAATATGGAATAGTATTATATAATATCACAATTAAATTGCTACTGTAGTTAAATGTTATTAATTACTGTTCAAGAAGTGTAAACTTGAATTAGCATAAAATATGGAATAGTATTATATAATATCACAATTAAATTGTTACTGTAGTTAAATGTTACTAATTACTGTTCAAGAAGTGGTAAACTTGAATTAGCATAAAATATGGAATAGTATTATATAATATCACAATTAAATTGTTACTGTAGTTAAATGTTACTAATTACTGTTCAAGAAGTGTAAACTTGAATTAGCATAAAATATGGAATAGTATTATATAATATCACAATTAAATTGTTACTGTAGTTAAATGTTACTAATTACTGTTCAAGAAGTGTAAACTTGAATTAGCATAAAATATGGAATAGTATTATATAATATCACAATTAAATTGTTACTGTAGTTAAATGTTACTAATTACTGTTCAAGAAGTGTAAACTTGAATTAGCATAAAATATGGAATAGTATTATATACTATCACAATTACATTGTTACTGTAGTTAAATGTTACTAATTACTGTTCAAGAAGTGTAAACTTGAATTAGCATAAAATATAGAATAGTATTATATAATATCACAATTAAATTGATACTGTAGTTAAATGTTACTAATTACTGTTCAAGAAGTGCAAACTTGAATTAGCATAAAATATGGAATAGTATTATATAATATCACAATTAAATTGTTACTGTAGTTAAATGTTACTAATTACTGTTCAAGAAGTGTAAACTTGAATTAGCATAAAATATGGAATAGTAATTATATAATATCACAATTAAATTGTTACTGTAGTTAAATGTTATTAATTACTGTTCAAGAAGTGTAAACTTGAATTAGCATAAAATATGGAATAGTATTATATAATATCACAATTAAATTTTTACTGTAGTTAAATGTTATTAATTACTGTTCAAGAAGTGTAAACTTGAATTAGCATAAAATATGGAATAGTATTATATAATATCACAATTAAATTGTTACTGTAGTTTAAATGTTACTAATTACTGTTCAAGAAGTGTAAACTTGAATTAGCATAAAAATATGGAATAGTATTATATAATATCACAATTAAATTGCTACTGTAGTTAAATGTTATTAATTACTGTTCAAGAAGTGTAAACTTTAATTAGCATAAAATATGGAATAGTATTATATAATAACACAATTAAATTGTTACTGTAGTTAAATGTTACTAATTACTGTTCAAGAAGTGTAAACTTGAATTAGCATAAAATATGGAATAGTATTATATAATATCACAATTAAATTGTTACTGTAGTTAAATGTTATTAATTACTGTTCAAGAAGTGTAAACTTGAATTAGCATAAAATATGGAATAGTATTATATTAATATCACAATTAAATTGTTACTGTAGTTAAATGTTACTAATTACTGTTCAAGAAGTGTAAACTTGAATTAGCATAAAATATGGAATAGTATTATATAATATCACAATTAAATTGTTACTGTAGTTAAATGTTACTAATTACTGTTCAAGAAGTGTAAACTTGAATTAGCATAAAATATGGAATAGTATTATATAATATCACAATTAAATTGTTACTGTAGTAAAAATGTTACTAATTACTGTTCAAGAAGTGTAAACTTGAATTAGCATAAAATATGGAATAGTATTATATACTATCACAATTACATTGTTACTGTAGTTAAATGTTACTAATTACTGTTCAAAGAAGTGTAAACTTGAATTAGCATAAAATATGGAATAGTATTATATAATATCACAATTAAATTGTTACTGTAGTTAAATGTTACTAATTACTGTTCAAGAAGTGTAAACTTGAATTAGCATAAAATATGGAATAGTATTATATAATATCACAATTAAATTGTTACTGTAGTTAAATGTTACTAATTACTGTTCAAGAAGTTTTAAACTTGAATTAGCATAAAATATGGAATAGTATTATATAATATCACAATTAAATTGTTTACTGTAGTTAAATGTTACTAATTACTGTTCAAGAAGTGTAAACTTGAATTAGCATAAAATATGGAATAGTATTATATAATATCACAATTAAATTGTTACTGTAGTTAAATGTTATTAATTACTGTTCAAGAAGTGTAAACTTGAATTAGCATAAAATATGGAATAGTATTATATAATATCACAATTAAATTGTTACTGTAGTTAAATGTTATTTAATTACTGTTCAAGAAGTGTAAACTTGAATTAGCATAAAATATAGAATAGTATTATATAATATCACCATTAAATTGTTACTGTAGTTAAATGTTACTAATTACTGTTCAAGAAGTGTAAACTTGAATTAGCATAAAATATGGAATAGTATTATATAATATCACAATTAAATTGTTATTGTAGTTAAATGTTATTAATTACTGTTCAAGAAGTGTAAACTTGAATTAGCATAAAATATGGAATAGTATTATATAATAATCACAATTAAAATGTTACTGTAGTTAAATGTTATTAATTACTGTTCAAGAAGTGTAAACTTGAATTAGCATAAAAATATGGAATAGTGTTATATAATATCACAATTAAATTGTTACTGTAGTTAAATGTTACTAATTACTGTTCAAGAAGTGTAAACTTGAATTAGCATAAAATATGGAATAGTATTATATAATATCACAATTAAATTGTTACTGTAGTTAAATGTTTACTAATTACTGTTCAAGAAGTGTAAACTTGAATTAGCATAAAAATATGGAATAGTATTATATAATATCACAATTAAAATTTTTACTGTAGTTAAATGTTATTAATTACTGTTCAAGAAGTGTAAACTTGAATTAGCATAAAATATGGAATAGTATTATATAATATCACCATTAAAATGAGCAAATCGAATTACGCTTAAAATAGTAACAAAGACTTATTCAGCAAAACATTTTTACTATTTAAATACTATGAAGTGGGTTTTATAACAAAAACCATTTAAATATTTCTTTGAATACCTATTAATATTTCGAAAATACTTACGGTTAATCATTTATGCTGTGGAAATGTTTGGCGTTATTGACAAACACGTTCCTTCCTAATGAATTTTATATTTTCTAATGTGATTTGTGTGAAATGCTGTTTAGAATAGCACTTTTACATTAATGTAAAAAAAATAGGTTGAATAAAATTGAGATTTGTATTGCCGGTTTATCTGTTAATAGATGCGTACAGTGCATTATAGTATAATTTACATACTATAACTTACATTAAATGCAAGGTAAGTACGTATGTTAATATTATTATGAAAAAATATTATATTGATAATAAAATACAAAATGATATAATAAAATGAAATATAATGAAATAAATAGACCATTAAATGGAGATAATCCTTTCAATGATAGGTTTAAAGTGAAATTTAACGATTCTACTTACAGCGATTATATTTCCAAGCATTTTAATGTCCTAACAAAAGGGAAACCTAAAACTTACCAGGGGCACACTCGCTCATAATCCATCGAGCGTCTGTAGATAATCCACCGTGGAATGGTTTGACTGCACCCGACCCATATGTTGCATGGAGCAGAATACCAGACAGAATATAAAAAAACTAAGAAAAAACTAAAAAGATTTCAAGCGATCTTAGAACTGTCTGGTTTTTACATAAGGCCAATTAGCTGAAACATCCGCGGAAGCTATATTATTTACTGATGTTATCCAACTGAACACTGGTGAAATACAATAATTGAAAGAAATTGCTATATTTAAAAACTATTCTAAATCTCAGTTCAGTTTAATGCCACATATAGTTGAAACGTATGTTCTGAAAATGTAAGAACTATTCACACCAGTTCATTCACAAAGCTAAACATTTTATTTTAATGATCACATCAGTGTCATAGATCATTCCATGATCAAAAAGTTTAGCACGGAAGTTCTCTTGGACTTTATGGAAGAAGTTAGGTAGTGACCGTAGTTTCTCTGCCACATACCGGTTAAAGAAAGAACGTTCAAACAGTAACGGGAAGTATCCTTGTCTGTGGAATGATCGATTGAGAAAATATCCCTGCCACAGTCGGAAGCGAATCAGACATTACGTTCGTCGGGGTACATTGCTAGATTTTTAATGTTTTGTTTTGATACCGCTGATAGAATGAGGACTCTTTAAACACAAATAATATATTTTTATGTGATAAGGGTAACGAAATAAAATGGTTTTCCTAACGTTTTTATATTGTTCTACATGGGGATAATATTTTAGAAAAGAATATTGTATGAATGTCATTTCACATATTCACATTTTTTATAATAGCCTTTCACAAAGACATTTTCATTAAATAAATATTCCTGACCAGCTAACTAAATTATTTAATTGCTGTTAATGCTCTTGTTTATTGCTGTTAATACAAGCATGAGACGCTTAGTTGCAATAAGATAGAAACTGTTTTATTTATTGTATTTAGTTACATTTCTGTTATGTTATAGTATACTTCTCAAAATATAATAACGCTACAGTATGAAAACCTTGTGGAACATTACAAAAACTTGATTTAGGTGACTTGAAATTTCGAAAACTCCTGCTCTGCTCTATTATTATGCATAATTCTAAGATTAACCATCTCTATTGAAACTTTATCGGCCGCCTTCTTTAAACTCTAAAAAGCTCAAAGAAATTAAAAAAGTTGTATTATCCTACAACGTTCTGTAACAGTGTATATAAGAGTATGTCACAGAAAATACTCAGCGCGATCTTGGAACATTGAACTATTTAAGCTGGTTAAAGGCATTATCCAACATGTGTTTGTGTACTAATTTTACACGAAGCTTATACAATTTTAAAATATTTTAAGATATCAAATCATTAATTTATAAATTAAAAACTTTGCCTATGCATATACATGTTTGAATTGTGGTGGTTTTGGAATCTGAAGAACATTGTTGGCAAAAATGTAATATCATCTTCAGAAAATTCCGTCTTGATAGAGATTAGCAATAGGCTAAGTAAAAATTGCTTTATTAAGGCTAGAATACCTTCATTTAAGTGTACAAAATCACAAAGTATACACGGTACTAAAGTAAAGTACTGTAAAGGTTTCTTATATTACCGGGCAAAGTTAGGAGAGTTTTGGAGAAGGGAAGGTTACTGAAAGTGAAAACAGTATGAAACACAATTCCATATTTTAAATTGATACAGATAGACTTTAAATTACCGCATAGTTAGGTACGAATATCTATGTCCTTCAAGCTCTAAAATCCTTTATTCGTTGTAATACGGAACACAGTTTTACATCAATCATTCCCAATGCACCACGTACGGCGCGTGCGGGAATACAGTTGGCCATATTAATTTAATTGTATGCTAATTGTATTTTAAGAGCAGTCTCTAGTCAATAAATTTTCCAGAGCTTCTTTTTATAATCATAAACATAAATAGTTTATTATTTAAATGGTTTCTTTTATCAACATACAACCTAGACCACAAACAACCCTAGACCTTATCTACGTGTATATAGTTGTGTTTACCTTTACCCCCTATTTGGGAGATATATATACATTTTTATAAAGGAATTGGACCGTAGAAGATGCCGTAAAATGTTCTTATGTAAGCCACTATTGAAATCTGTTTTGTAATATAATGAGAAGCAATTATAACGGTCACCAGGATTATGTAAACTCGTTTATATATTTATACGAGACCTCATTTACTCTAATTGTCCACGTACATTATCTAATAATAATCACGTGGCCACGTACAACAGTGGCCATAGGACGAGAGAAAATCCTCAATGGAATTTTGAGTTTGACACTGAGCGTCTGGTCAGTAAATTTGAGGGCTAAAACTTTCAGATGGGAAGTACTACTGCCCTTTATTGGTGGTAATTGTGGAAGATTGATGTTTATCAAAATATTCTTCAGAACCAAATCATCTCCGGTATTGAAAATGTGTTTACCCAAAATCTCCCCAATGTATGTTCCGTTTCATCAGGAGGGAGCATTTTCTCACTCCTGCAAACGAGTATTAAAGTACTAAAGGGTGTTTAGAATTGTTCCACATATTAACTGCTTCGTCAACACATGAATTTATCATCCAATTTACATATTAATTTTACTATACACAGTGTCTAAAATAAAATAAAACCTTATACATTTGGACAGCTGAGGCAACAAGTACTACAAGAAATTAGCCTCTTATCTAAAGAAGCAAATGCAAAGTAGATGTTCAACATCTCTAATCACAAAGTGCACAACATCTTACTTAAGTCGATGCACATTAAACACTTATTGGAACCATTAATTTATTTTGGAGTATGATTTTGTTTTATAAGTCACCATCATATAACGTTTAGGTTATTATTCGTATGCTTTGAAGAAATTTTTTAACACTAAGTTTACTCAAGTCAGTATTTGAACAAGACTTCCCAGTGTAAAGGTTAACAACTAAGGTTACACGCTGTGTGGATACCACGGAATAACTGATAAGTTTCTTACTGTTTAAACTGTTATCATTGCCCATATTCTTTACTAATTTCATTTGTATCTAGAATTCCCCCTATATGAATAATATTTGTATGGGATCAATATTAATTTGGAGTTATCATGATGTATTTGTTATGATGAATCAAATAAAACTTTAATAACTTTATCCAAATCGGAACTACGTAATTTATTACACATTTGTATTGTATATTAATATTGACATGATTAGGCACTAATACGACATACATGTTTATGTTCTTTTATATTTGTAACGACAGCTTGTATTTACTATTCAGTTGCAGACTTAAAAAAAGTAATTACCGAGTAGTTTAACCATTGAATAAAAAAATAAAAAAATTTAATTTTTAATTTATTTATTTTAGAAAAAGGTGAAGCCGATCCCGAGAAGGACCTTATCAAACAGAATAAGTGGGAGAGTCGATACAGTACAAGGTCGATGGTACTAATAAAAAGTGCAACGGTCTCAGACAGGATTCGAACCTGCGCTATCTCTAACTCAGATTCCAAGTCCAACGTCTTAGACCGCAGCTATATTTAATATATAGCTAGGAATAAAGAACACCAACTACAACGTACCAAAACAAGTTACATAACAACGTCGAAATCTGTAATATTCATGCTTATTTATTTATTTAAAATACAATAGATCCGATGCAGAATGAAGTTTTAATAGCGGTTGGCTGCAGAAGCCAGTTCGCACCTGACTGATCCTATTGCGGTCGGTGTAAGGTCGATCGGATGGTTAATTATGCTAAATTAAACACTTCAGCCAACCACAAACAGCCCGTCTATGTATAATATTGTTTCCTAATAACTTGTTTTACACGCAAAACTTGATTAATCTAATTAGTGATTGTACCTCTCTCCTAACCGTACATTCGGTTAAACCAATAAACTGTGCTTTCTGCAATGCTTTATAACATCATCTCGTTATTTTGATTGTTATTGCTATCTATGATAGTGAACGAAAAGACTCCCTCAATAATACATTTATAATACTTTTTTTATTTATTCAGGTGCCTGTAAGGTTTACATACGTTTTGAAAGAAATTAGCCTTCTATAAAAATATTCAAAAATATAAAAATTAAAGTAAAGAGAAGGAATGAATAGGATGTGAGATAAAACAGTCTACAGTTATAGATCTTTGAATTGAAAACTTTAAATTTACCCAATTCCCACCATAAAGTCTAAATGAAAACCTACAGAGAAGCTCATATAATAATGACTAAAATATGAGCTTCTCACAGTTTATTCTATCTTATTCTAATTTAATATCGTTTTGTGATTAAGAATGTTATATTCAAGTATGTAACTTGTTTAATTTAAGTTGTGAATGCAACATAATAATCACTGTTTATTTAGAAATGGGGATGCATATTTTATATTACAAGCACGCTATAGTACATTTTCTATTACTAAAATGTTATAATTGTTATACGAGCAAATTATATAAATTTTAATCTAAAAAAAACCTTAGACAAAATTATTCAATACAGATCGGTGTGGGTTAGCCAGATATCAAGTAAGTTCTATGAGACCATGTTAGAGAGGCGAGGAGCCAGGAAGTCCTCTACATAAAACTCTCTACGGCTATATTATAAATTCACAGAACAGCCAAACAGATCCAGCTGTCCCGCCAACCAAGTCTGCTATCAATATTGAGATCGGTCGCCTTTTGACACTCATGTTTTTATCACCTTGCTAACACTGAAACATCTCTTAAGTGAGCAGTATTTTTTGAGTACACATATGTTAAACGTGTAAAATACTAATTGAATAATAAATTAGAGTAACTTAACGATAAATAAGTCTCGTGAAATTAGAACTCTGATAAATTTTACGTACAAGGTTTACATAAGGGGACATATGGGTGAATATAAATATTTTTGTCTGGACAAATACATTTGTTTCACCATATATGTTAAGTTAGAGATGAGGAAACTATACAATATTTACATGTAACGGAGCAATGGTGGGAAGGTTGGTCCAACGCCAGTTGGGTAGAAAAAATAGTGTTCTCATTGTCTCATCAGCTGAACAATTGAGTGTACTACAATATTATAGACACTATCCCAAAGCACGGCGTAACAACCGAGTTTCCTACTCATAGCGAAAATATGGTAGAAGGAGTTAATGCAATTGCATTAAGCTTCATATTGTAGTCTGGCCGTTTCTTATCTCAATGGTCATTTTACAACGTGGGTTCCAGATTCCAGGAGTATATTCTAGCGAAAGGTGAAATGGAACTGAACTCAACACACGAATCAAATATGCGTTACATTAATCGACAATTAATTTTTTACAGTTCCAGCTCAATGAAGCTCTTTGCACATTAGGAATTAATCTTATCTATCAGTAAAGGAAAACTGAGACTTCTATTAAGATGCAATCAATTTTTGAAATCGAAATGTGAACCATCAGAAAAAAGTCCTGCGATTACCAAATAATAATTTCAACACGGAACCTTATCGGAAAACGTAACGGATTAGTCAAGCAATAGTACATTTATCGGCTGAGGAAACGTCGAATTGCTTACTTGACCATTGTGGGATAATAAGTGTACGCAGTCCACAATAACGCAAGTTCCTAGTCTTAGCTTGTGTTTGACTACTCGCATTTTTCTACATCAAATGTCTCAACGGTTCTGAGTGACTAAATTTCTTGCTTTAAAATTCTTATCTTTGATTGTTAATATTAAATAAACTGCAATCTTAATATAGTCTCCAATAGTTTGTACACAAGTTACGTCAACAGTTTGAGACAGCACTACTCATACTATGGTGTAATATAAAATAATCATTGGTAAACATAAAAAGACTAAAGTTGCACATAAGCATTTTGTTTAAGAATAAAAATTAAAGGTTAATATTTTAATATTTATTAAGAAATACTCTATGTTGAATGATTCAAACCGTGTTAGAATTTTGATGGAATGAAACAGTTTCCTAATTAGTCTAGTTTCTTTGTATATTTAACGGTTCCATGCAGGTTTTAATTCAAATTTAAAGCCAACATGTTAAACAATATCGCTCTTCACACAATAATCTTAAACGTTTACCTTAAAGCTTATTGCCATCCTTACTTTTATATACTAAATAGTACAAAACTTTCTGGTCCAACAAAACAAGCACAACAACTTCTGAACTTGAAGCAGTATAATTATACATGTCTTGTTAAAATCTCTTTTCAGTTTTGAAAATAGCAACAGACAGACCGATATTACCACAATAACCGAAAAATAATAGCCTCTTCTGTTCTCGGATAAAAAAAACTGTCGATTGATAATCACTTGTATATTCCGTTTTTGACAGATCTCGGTTATAAGATAAATTCATCAATTATTTTCCATATAGATTACCAAATATCTAATGTCTTCTTTCTTAGTACAAAATATATAAAGCGTATTATATTTAGGACGTATAAAATTGTTTTACTAAGCTCATATTAATAATATTTTGTATTGAAGTCTGTAGAACACAAATCGTAAGGCCAAACAATGACATGCCAATTTGGTGGATTCTCAGAACAATATTCATACACGCTTCTTGGAAAGGAAAATGTCAGCAGCAATAAGTTCATTAAACCTTGTTAACTTTCCCTTTTCATATTGTTTTTTATTTTCCTTATTTTCCCATTATTGTTGAATAGGTCCGTAATATATGATAAGTATCATTTAAAGCGGAACATGAAATTACTGGAGCAATGGAAACCTATGTATATTACTAAAATAAAGTCTGAAATGTCGAGCCAAAAAAGGTAGCTTTGATTGTAAGTTTTCATGGTTTCTTTTCATCAATGTGAAACTACACAAATCATTCTGCATTTTAAGACAGAAAAAGATACAAACCGCATTTTTTGCATCTAGATCTAGATTTACACACATCTAGGCGACACGTGTGGGTTCTTCAAATCGTTCCACTGATGGCCAGTGGTTATACCCATTAAACTACATGACCACAGAAGGTTTCGATACGGGTGCTCTAATGTTTTTTCAAGTGGAGGTTGGTAATCATCTTAATCTTCTTCCACAGTCCGCTTCCTTGTTGGCCCAGCAATGGGGAACTCTACAATTGACATCCTAATTGCCAGAAAGCCCAATTGGTCTTCGTTTTTAAGTTTTTGTAGTTGGCTCCAGTTTATAATCAAACCAGGAGTTCACAACTGAAAGATCCATGAACTGTATCATTTGGTCAAGAACATCAAATCATCAAGTTATTAATGTTCATTAACAAAATTTTCGTTGAATTTTTTTTTTTGTTTTTTCTCTCTTTTTCTCCACTTACATTTATGTTGTATTTATAATATTTATAATACTAATAATTATTATAATGAGAGCCTGCAAGCTTGCATGTATGTTTAAATGTATTATGATTATTGGTGGTGTAGTAATAATTCCAATTAATTTTAAGTTTATATTCTATGATAAGGTATTATTTTTTTCTTTGTTATGGTATGCGTGTGTGTGTGAATGTTCTGACCGCAATGTCACTGTCGCGTGTACCGCCGGCCGCTCGCTGCCTGCAGTATCGCGCCTCTGCGCGCAGCCGCGCGCGGCTCTGACAGCCCCGCCCCGAGCGAGCGCGCCTCTTCGCTCTCCCTGCCCGCGCTTCTCTGCCGCTCTCTCTCGCTCCCTACAACAACTTCCTCAAGGCAGCCCACGTTAACGCACAATCACTGTTTAGTCATATTGATGAATTTCGTTCCATTTTTTGAACCATTACATACCGACATTATCTTGCTCTCTGAGACTTGGCTAAAACCAACCACAAGCGACAAGAGTGTTAATTTAGCTGGCTACAACATCTTCAGGAACGACCGTCTACACAAACGTGGTGGTGGAGTCGCAGTTTATGTCAAGTCTCAGTTTCCTACTTCCATCTTATTCTTATCTGATACATCTAGAGAGGGACGGCCTGAATTTATGTTTTTGGACGTCAGTGTTAATGGGACGCATGTTTTAGTCGGTGCATGTTACAGGGCCCCCAATACCGGCCATCTTGCCGAATTTGAACACACACTCATCGATCTTATGGCTCGTTACAGTCATGTCATTGTCATGGGCGATCTTAACTCCGATTTGTTAGGGCCTACTACGTATGAAAAAACCTTTTTGACCACAATGTTTCAGTCATGTAACATGTCTCTGCTACCACTTCAGGCCACTCATCACACTGCTACAACCGACACGTGGCTTGACATCATGGCTGTTTCTAACCCGACCCACGTTGCACACCACGGACAATTTCCTGCCCCTGGACTTTCAAAGCATGATCTCATTTTTTGTGCCTATAAACTCCATATCCCCAAAAATAAGCCCAATATAATCAAATCTCGCAAATACAGGGACATAGATCATGCTTCACTTCTTACAGATGCTGCTGCTTTACCCTGGCATGAAGTAACCACTGCCAATAATGTGGACGAAATGGTTACCAAATTTAATGCCTTTCTTACTAATTTATTTGATAAACATGCCCCAATCATAACTAAAAGAGTAACCAAAGCCCCCTCTCCATGGATGAATGATTTCATAAGAAATTTGCAAAAGCAAAGGGATTCCGCCTTCAGAAAAGCTAAACGTTCTAAATCCACTCAAGATTGGGAGGCCTATAAGCGTCTTAGGAATCACACGCAGCAGCAAATCCGTAACGCCAAAGTTAGATTTTACCACACAACACTTTCAGAACCTCAGTCCACTAAATCATTGTGGAGTAAAATTAAAGACCTTGGTGTGGGAAAATCCAATATCAGTCCACCTGTTCCATTTGACCTCAATATTATAAATGATTACTTTATTAATATCCCTGTTAATATATCTGCAGCTAGCGATTATTTTGCTGAGCTGGAGGCTGCTCCTCAGGAAGCTGCTGGCCGCCAGTTTTCTTTCACACCTGTGAGTGAGGCTGATGTGCTTGCTGCTTTTACGAGGATGACCAGTAACGCAGTTGGGGCTGACAACATACCTTTGCGCTTTCTAAAAGATACATTGCCAATCACCCTTCCTGTTTTAGTAGTCATTTTCAATTATTCTTTAAATTCATCTGTCTTTCCCTTAACCTGGAAGAATGCTTTAGTTCGTCCGTTGAGAAAAGTGTCTAATCCGCAATCCCCTTCTGACCTACGTCCAATCAGTATTCTCCCTTGTCTCTCCAAATGCCTTGAAAGAGTGGTACATCAACAAATTTCATCTTATCTGAATACCTATACCATCTTGTCTAAATGGCAGTCTGGATTCAGGCCTAATCACAGCACCACCACAACCCTAATTAAAATTACTGATGATATCAGATTGGCAATGGACAAGAGACTAATCACCATTTTACTGCTTTTTGACTTTTCCAAAGCCTTTGACTGTGTTTATTACCCCCTTCTCCTCATCAAATTGAAGAAGTATGGTTCTTCTCCGATGGGTGTGTTAACTGGGTCAAATCGTATCTTACTGGGCGACAGCAATGTGTCAAAGAAGGGGAAACAATATCGGAATGGAAAACCGTAACACGGGGTGTTCCACAGGGCTCTGTTCTTTGGCCCCTATTGTTCTCACTTTACATTAATGACGTCACATCTATTATAAGGCACTCTAAGTTTCATCTTTATGCCGATGATTTACAAATTTACGTACACTGTTCGCCTGATGAACTGAACACGTTTATGGTTCTGCTCAATCACGACATTGAATCAATTGCTTGTTGGGCAAATAAACATGGGCTGAAATTAAATGAAGACAAAACGCAGGCAATGGTATTGGGAAACCCAAGACTGATCGACCGTTTGGACTTCAACGTTGCACCAAAACTGAAACTCAATAACCACGTACTAAATTTTCAAAACAAACTGAAAAACCTTGGTCTTACTATGAGCTCAAATCTTAAGTGGAGTGACCAGGTTACGGTAACGTGTAATAGAATATTTGCTGGCATTCACAGTTTAAAGCGTTTTGCTTTATATCTACCGTTCAGTGTCAAGGTTATGCTGGTTAAAACTCTCATACTGCCACACTTCAACTACTGTGACGCTGTGATCAGTGACATGACTGTTGAGCTTTCGGACAGGCTTCAACGTGCTCAAAACTATTGTATCAGATTTATTTTCAATCTCAGACGTTATGAGCATGTGACTCCATTTTTCAAACAGCTATCGCTTCTGAAACTTCAACAACTTCGCCAACTTCACATTCTTTCAACTCTACATTCAGTTATCAAAAACAAGTCACCTGTTTACCTGTCCGAACATTTCAAATTTATTTCCGATATAAGTGAGCGACCTACGAGAAGGGGATCCACCTTACTGTCAATTCCTGTTCATCGATCGAACTTCTTCAGTAAGTCGTTCACTGTTCAGGCATGTCGCCTCTGGAACTCTCTTCCTGATGATATACGTATTATAGAGGGCCGAGCTCGTTTTGGGGCAAAGGTCAAGGACTTGTTGCTGGCCGGTCTGTGGGGGTGACGGGTGGCGGTGCTCGTGGCGTGCTTGTGGTCGGGCTGTGTGTTTGAGAGAATGAATGTAGTAATAACGAGAAATTCTTTAAAAAGTAATCTGTTAATTTAAGTTTTAATTTAACTTTGTTTGAATTTTTCTACATATTAAGCTGATAAATTTTATTTTTAATTATTAAATAGTATGTATATATTTTGGTTAATTTTTAAGCATTTATTTTAATTTAAAATTTGTTATTAGTTAAGATCATTCACTGTACATATATCTGTATATTATGTGAGGTTGAGTGGTAGAGAGGGCTAAATAGCCCTGACTCCGCCTCTTAAATAAAGGCATATTTCATTTCATTTCATTTCATTTCATTTCAAATCCTCCCATGTCATTCTTGTATTTTTACAACTGAAAGGCAGCGAAATCAAGTTATTTTTTTCTAATTTTTTGTCCAACAGTTTGACATCAGTAAGGCGTTCTTTAAGTTGTGGAAAATATAATCAAATTTGTGATTGATCCTATTGATTAATTTTATCATCGTAAATTAATCAAGCTATTTATTTTCTACATAGAAATTAACTATATTATTTTGCATTTGGTGTTGAGAAATTCTGTTTTAAATACACTTTTCTTAAAGATTACTAAACAGTTTGGGAAACACATTTTGTTTTGGTGTTTTGAGATTATATTTTACATATGCTTCTTTCAAACTTTACAAATGCACTTGCTAGTGATACTTTGCGTTTTTGATGTGATAGTATGTTATATATGTATACAGGGTGTCTATTAAGTCTGGAACCTCTTTTTTAATTTTTAAATCACAATATAAAAAAATACCAAAGTTCACACGTGCTTACTGGTGATAGTAACGCATAAGTCTGCCCAATTGCCGACCGGATAATCCCTTTGGGGGACGGTCCACAAGGAGTCAGACAAAATTCTAAAATAGCAGCATAGGTCAAGTTTGGTATCAAATTAAAGGTCGTTCTTAGCAGAGTACAATGCCGCAAACCGGACTTCAAAAGGTGGATTCATTCAGTAGTTATAGCTATTTGAATTTTAAAACAATTAAACAATGTAAATTATTAAGTATTACAAGTAAACACCAATATTTAAGTACCTGTGATCAAAATAAGTGTTCAAAATGTTCCCCTCCCATCGTCTGGCAATGTCCTAGGCGGTTGTAAAAGCCATCCACTGCATTTTGAAGAGAGTCACGAGGAATATCTTGAGCTTCTTGGACTATGAGATTTCTTAGGTGCGCCAAATCTCGAGGCTTAGTACGATAAACTTTATCTTTGAGGTATCCCCAAAGAAAAAAATCCAGCGGAGATAAATCAGGGGAACGAGCAGGCCACTCTACTGCACCATGTCTTCCAATCCATCTGTGAAGGAATATTGTATCCAAGTATTCTCTAACTAGGAGAGCAAAGTGTGGTGGCGCGCCATCTTGTTGGAAATAAATTCTTTAAAAGTGACGACCAAGAGCCGCTTGTAGTGCAGGAATTGTCTCATTTTAGAGCATTGCTAGATACGAGTCACCATTTAAATTACCATTGATAAATAATGGGCCCATAATTTTATTTCCTGTAATACCTGCCCAAACGTTATGTTTCAGTGGATGCTGTGTATGACTCTATCTGCCACTTTCACGTTCTAACAGTAGTTCTGTTATTGTTAATAATTATTGATTCCTGGCTTCGATTACTGCATTGTCAGATGATGGGAGGGGAAAATTTTGAACACTTACTTTGATCACAGGTACTAAAAAATTGGTGTTTACTTGTAATACTTAATAATTTACATTGTTCAATTGTTTTAAAATTCAAATAGCTATAACTACTGAATGAATCCACCTTTTGAAGTCCGGTTTGCGGCATTGTACTCTGCTAAGTAAGACCTTTAATGTGATACCAAACTTGACCTATGCTGCTATTTAAGAATTTTGTCTGACTCCTTGTGGACCGTCCCCCAAAGGGATTATCCGGTCGGTAATTGGGCAGATGTGTACGTTACTATCACCAGTAAGCACGTGTGAACTTTGGTATTTCTTTCTATTGTGGTTCAAAAATTAAAAATGAGGTTCCAGACTTAATTGACACCCTATATATATATATATATATATATATATATATTATATATATATATATATATATATATATATATATATATATATATATATATATATATAACCCTTTTCTCAAACATTTCCAACAAACAATATGCAGCCGATCTCCTCAAATATAAGAAAACCGGTAAAGTTTATTATTAAAATGCTTTGGCAAAGTGTAATTGTACCCAACTCATAATACAATTTGGTTTACCATGATAAAGAAATAATCGGACTGAAGGCTACATTCGTAAAGTTGTTTGCTAAATTGAAATTCTGGTACATAATGTGCGCCTTCTTTAAATAATGGAAAAGATCTACGAGATGAATAGGAATTGCATTGGTTCTTACTTAATGAATAATTCTTTGTCAAAGAACAAAAGACACAAATCGGAGCGTAAAGTAAATATCTCCGGTCTCGCAATATTCTAATACGGAATACATATATATTGTTGACTGCTATAAGCGATTCTTTGTGTATCTAAATTCAGTATTGGAATACAACCAGTGTAGAATAGGTCATGGAATGGTTTAAAGTATGGCTTAATCCTACAAAACAATAAACCGTCACACTACAATATACAGTTTTGTGCCAACAGGGCAGTGTATGAACTATTCACCAAATACATTTGACTTTGTAAGGGTAACGCATACGGTTTATTGCTTTAATCTTGTTCTTCTTTTATCACCACTTTTTATCACCCTATTACAAACGATGCGACGTAGACTAGTTTTATCAGTTTTAAAAAAGTTGTAGTGCCAAATTGCAACATAAACTATAAGACCATTAAAGTATTTTTATATTTTTATTTTAACAACAGGTCTTGTTTTACTCCCTAAAACAAATTCTAAAAATATAGTTTTAATACCTCTTTTATGAATCCCGGTTATGGTAGTGAAGGGGTTTTTCGGCATCGGAAATACGGAAATTATAATTTTTACATATATCCGTAGTTAATATAACAATTAAAATTTAACTTCTTGTATTTATTGAAATTTTTCTTATGGTTTTTTAATATTAAATATAATCTAAGCTATTAATAATTCGTTTTGTTGATTGCTTAATGTAATGTAATAATTTATGAAAGAGTAATAATTTGTAACAAAGTTAAAGTATCCAATGCATTTGCAAAAGAAAATCAATGGAAGTCTGTTAATTAAAACACTTGGTGCTCAAATATCCTAAAAAAGTTAATTACTACATCCAGTCTAATAATTCATCCATGTGTTCATCGCTCTATAGTGACGGCATAATGGTACCTCAAAAGGTTTTCGTTCGCTAAAATTGTATAATTGGTTTACTTACATCCTTCAACCAAATTACACATATATTTATGTCCTATAAAATAGTTTTAAATAGTGAACGTTTTATAATCTCAATAATATAGGATATGAATTTAATAAGGAATTACAATATTAATTTACATTATGAACATATATGTAAAAAAGGCCGAATATTGAGTACGCTTTTGAAATTTATGGAGCGTTTAGAGAAGATGGACAAAACTTATGAAACAAAAGTTTAATTTCAATTCACACAGCGTTTTCAATGCACTCTTACACCGGTCCAGAGTACAATCAGGTGGTAATGAACACGACTCTTTGTTTTGACCTAATCTTACTCCGGTCCTGAGCAATACAGGTGGTAATGATCACTACTCTATTTCAGCGTAATCTTACTCCGGTCCTGAGCAATACAGGTGGTAATGATCACTACTCTATTTCAGCGTAATCTTACTCTGGTCCAGTGCAATATCGGGTGGTAATGATCACTACTCTATTTCAGCGTAATCTTACAACGGTCCTGAGCAATATAGGTGGTAATTATCACTGCTCTATTTCAGCGTAATCTTACTCTGGTCCAGAGCAATATCAGGTGGCATTGATCACTTCTCTATTTCAGCGCAGCCTTACACCGGTCCAGACCAATATCACGTGGCTATCTATGATCATGACTCTGTTTTAGCGCAATATTTTTTTTAAAACAATTATTACATATTAAATATAAAATAATCTGTGTTATTTGTTGGCCATAGACAGCTTTAATTACGCCACAATACCCAATAGTCTAATTATTTTATATAAAAGATCATAAAAAATAAGGTATGTTATTTGCTATTGCGTAAGTTATTAAATTGAAGAAAATTAATTACTAACGATACTTAGGTTAAATTTGAGTTATTGGAGGTGTTTTAAAACCATCGGAGAGGCGAAACGGCGCAAGACGGCCATCGCATCAATAGTGAAAAAAGTTTTTTATGTGTAATAAAGTAAGTTAGTCCAGTAAATAAACGTGATCATATACATTAGTCTTGTATATAGATGAGAGCAGCGACTCAGCGTGTTCAGCGCCGACCTCCAACAGCCAGACAGAGACACGATTTTTGTATGTAGACAGCAGGACCTGCAGGTCCCTTATGTGTTGCGGAATATTACTGAGTAGGAAACTTGCAATGTAGTAGGGGTTGGTGTAACTACACGATTTTATTACTCGGTTAGCCTGCAGGCCCACGCTAACAGCATTCCTTGTAAAATATCTATGTGTGACAGGGGTGACGATCTCATGCCTGAAATCAGTACGCCTAAATGCTTTAAATCAGTTATCATATGCTTTGGCGGCTTGAATCAATTTTATATAAAATTGAATTTTAAAAGAGCAATTTAATTTTTCCTTTCCAGGGTTTTCAATTTCTGAAAAAAAGTTCAGTTTTTCCCTCGAAATAAAAATTTCTTTTCTGATCCATTTGCTACTTGAACTATTGGAGCAAGCTTTGATTCTTTTTCGGGACACTATATATTAAGATGATAGCTTAAAAAATCAGAAAAATATTAAATCTGCTGCTCTATTTACTGAAATTCTTTGAAAAGTAAAGAGTTGACGAGTCCTATATTATTTTATCGTTTTAGTAATTTTAGGCACCCTCTTGATTTATCCTCAACTAATAATAGCCCCTTGGCCATAGTGGTCGGAAATGGAGGTGTTGACCACATACACTACAGGACACTTGGAAGCTTAGTAATTATATTATCAATTGCTGCTATGACGTTATCGTCACGCGCGTTGGTGTTTTGACTGACAATTCCAGACCAAACGACCCCAACACGTTTACTAATCGTTTTGTGGATGGGTGTTGTGTGTTGACACATGGATTTTAAAATCCTCCATTAGGATATAATTCTGTTTATGATAGGTCAGATCAGCCAATACGGCTTCGAAATTGTAAAAACTTTTTTTTAATTTCCACTGGTGACCTGTAAATTGCAATGACAATTACTTTTGATTTGAGTTGAAAGAAATTTGATTCCTGAAGTGAAAAAGTGTCAAAAGAAAAACTCACAAAACTTCCAATCCTCCTCCCTTAGATAGTTGTTGGCAATAAGTGTTGGCCAGAATAGATTTTGGAATATGACAACGGTCACTTGTTTTATATTGAAACCGTTCTCAGTCACTACTAGAACGTTTGTTTGCAGTTGCTCACACAACGGTTTTAATTAGTTAGTGGCGGATGCGCATCATGGTGAAGCAGTCGTATTGAAAAAGTATTAAGTTAGTCTGTTTTTATTGAATTATATCAGTTACTTCGGTCCCCTTTTGCTGGTAGGTGGTGTCCCCTAAAAACACAGTTATTTTGGCGATTCATCTTACTCAACCCTCATCAGACTCCCGAATGTCGTTCGCCCCCGCAATCAAGACGCTGCAGCTTCTAGGTTCGCTAAAATAATTTTGTGGTAGCCTGGCCCCTGACTAACAAATACCACTTACCCTCGCCCTTGCCGTTATTTACTCTGATCCAATCCAGCGAAGTGTCGATCGAGGCTATCCCCCGGTATGGCAATCACCTTGTGTGTTACACGCTTTGTCAGACGAGAGATTTGCTGAGGATTCTTTCATTTTACTTTGTGGTAGGATGTTTGATTGGTTGGAACAGTGTTTGTTTTATGCTTTTTGTGTTTTTTTACCACCCAGCCCTCTTTACTCATATCCCTATCACTCTCCCCCTTTGACTTTCTCTCCACAATCCTGAAACTTTCCAATTCAGCTTCAAGAACCTCAATGGTAGTTTTTAGATATGTAATGAGACCCCGGTAGTCAGCAGAGCTCGGGTCTCGCCAGGCGGTGGATGGAGACAGAAGCGGGTCACATTAAGCCACGCGGTCAGACATGGGAACATTAGACTGCACCTGCAGAACACACTGCACAGAACAGTCAGCTTGAGTGGGAGCGGGGTTATCTTGTGGGCAGAGGAGCAACTTTCACTGTACACCGCGGGAGATCCGGTTGTCACGGGGTGGTGTATTCATGACGGAGATCTCGTCCGTGTACTGGAGCAAGCGAGTATCTCACTCAATAGTATGTTTCAGCAACTTACCTGTATGTATATGTACTTGTGTATTTTACATTATTCAAAACTATAAAGGGTTTGACAGTTTATGTTTTCCGTGCAGTTGATAAATAAATAATGTAAAATAAAATAGGATGATAAGATTTAAATTAAAACAGTGGTTCTATAATATCTCAACAATGAATAAACTAAGTAGGATAAAATGTATTAAAAGTTTATATGGCAAAAAAGCATATAGATCTTATGACCTCAAGGGTATATGCTGTCTCTCTATCTGTACTGCTATCAGCGCTTGTAACAAACGATGTAGAGCTTGGTGATAAGGTTCGGCACTCTGCGATACAGAAAGGGAACATGCTGGTATTACTGTGAGTACGTCTAACCTTGTGTTAATGGTCAGCATCACATACAACGATTACTTACAAAGTAATAATTTAGGTTAGCCAAGTCACGTTTACATGTGCACTATTTAAAATCACTTAGTGTTTTCTATATTGAAAGTGTTTAAAATGTTTCAAAACACACTAAATTAAAATAAAAAACCGGAGCATCGTAGATATCCTGCTTAACATGTTTGACCAGGGTCAGCAACCACCTTGTTAACACTGTAGCTGTGAAACGCTCTGATTTATGATAGTAAGAGAGACATCACACCACTACGGTGCCCTTCAGTAGCGAACGCGTTAAATAAATGCACTAATGTAGCCATTGTATACGATTTTAATACTTTAGGTGCAATTACCGATAGTAAGAGAGCCATCACACCACTACGGTGCCCTTCAGTAGCGAACGCGTTAAATAAATGCACTAATGTAGCCATTGTATACGATTTTAATACTTTAGGTGCAATTACCGATAGTAAGAGAGCCATCACACCACTACGGTGCCCTTCAGTAGCGAACGCGTTAAATAACTGCACTAATGTAGCCATTGTATACGATTTTAATACTTTAGGTGCAATTACCGATAGTAAGAGAGCCATCACACCACTACGGTGCCCTTCAGTAACGAACGCGTTAAATAACTGCACTAATGTAGCCATTGTATACGATTTTAATACTTTAGGTGCAATTACCGATAGTAAGAGAGCCATCACACCACTACGGTGCCCTTCAGTAACGAACGCGTTAAATAACTGCACTAATGTAGCCATTGTATACGATTTTAATACTTTAGGTTGCAATTACCGATAGTAAGAGAGCCATCACACCACTACGGTGCCCCTTCAGTAACGAACGCGTTTAAATAACTGCACTAATGTAGCCATTGTATACGATTTTTAATACTTTAGGTGCAATTACCGATAGTAAGAGAGCCATCACACCACTACGGTGCCCTTCAGTAGCGAACGCGTTTAAATAACTGCACTAATGTAGCCATTGTATACGATTTTAATACTTTAGGTGCAATTACCGATAGTAAGAGAGCCATCACACCACTACGGTGCCCTTCAGTAACGAACGCGTTAAATAACTGCACTAATGTAGCCATTGTATACGATTTTAATACTTTAGGTGCAATTACCGATAGTAAGAGAGCCATCACACCACTACGGTGCCCTTCAGTAGCGAACGCGTTAAATAACTGCACTAATGTAGCCATTGTATACGATTTTAATACTTTAGGTGCAATTACCGATAGTAAGAGAGGCCATCACACCACTACGGTGCCCTTCAGTAACGAACGCGTTAAATAACTGCACTAATGTAGCCATTGTATACGATTTTAATACTTTAGGTGCAATTACCGATAGTAAGAGAGCCATCACACCACTACGGTGCCCTTCAGTAACGAACGCGTTAAATAACTGCACTAATGTAGCCATTGTATACGATTTTAATACTTTAGGTGCAATTACCGATAGTAAGAGAGCCATCACACCACTACGGTGCCCTTCAGTAACGAACGCGTTAAATAACTGCACTAATGTAGCCATTGTATACGATTTTAATACTTTAGGTGCAATTACCGATAGTAAGAGAGCCATCACAAGAGAGCGAACATGTTTAAATAACTGTACTAATCTAGCTATAGTACACGATTTTAACACTTTACGTGCAATAGCCTCAATTACCGACAGTATGTAAGAGAGCCATCACAACACAATTGTGCCCTTCAATAGCGAACATGTTACATTGCTGCACTAATCTAGGTAAAATATTCGATTGAACACATTATGTGCAATAACCTCAACTCCCGATAATAAGAGAGCCATCACACCACAATTTTATTGTGACCTTCAGTAGCGAACATGTTAAATACCTGTAATAATCTAGCTGTAGTATACAATGTTAACACTAGATACTATATGCTCAATTTATGATAGTAAGAGATTCATTACTTTCCATAACTTTGTGGTTCAATGTGGCATATTACATAATATTAGATTACGTAAAACCTTTTTGTATTTATCTCAATAGTTCAGTTTTCTTTTCGGGTTTCTACTTCACGTGTTCTTATGTAATAAATCTGTCATTTAATCGGTATTGGAATACTTGTAAAGTTTGAGGAATGTATGTAATCATGCAATAATTAAGACAGTACTTATCTTACTTACTAAGTCATCTGTGGACCACATAATTTTCTTAAATATTGTGATAGAAATATGCTCGAAACTTATGAAATTTGTAAGAGAATTATTTTTGAAATTTAGAACGATGAGGGATTACTGTGATGAGAATTATGAATATCCGATGGGCAAACATTCTACGCTGCTATAATTAATATCTCTGTTGCTATAGACCCTCCTTGTAAATTACACAAACAGTTGAATCTAAGCTAATATGTTGTTCTTGTTACGTTCTCATCAGTTCAATTCCCTTCCCTCATGAAATCAACTTAATTTAAAACATGGTTAAGAATGCTGATATTAACCATTTTTATTTCCATCCGATAATTTATCAATGTGTACATCTATTTTAAACAAGATAAGAAAGCAAGACTCTTATTAAATATATTTTAATATATACAAACTACGTCCAGATAAAGTAAGTTTTAGAGTAATGTCGAATAGCTTCTTAAACAAGCAGAATTAAAATCTACTCTATCTTTGGCTCCTATCTAAACCTACGTAGGAGGATTAAGTGCATGACAGTAGGCCGCCCTAAGGGGGAAGAACATTACATAGAATTTAGCGTACTCTGCGACCTTTGGAATATTCGTCGGGCAATTTAAGTCCTGAACAATAATTAAAAAAGGAAATTCAGGTATTTGTCTGAAAACTTGTAGAAAATATTGTAAAATTTAGATCTTTGTTAATTACCAAATATTATATTTTCTATTTTATACCCACGTACGGCGAGTTTTTTATTACAGAATTACAATTTCTTCCCGGTGGCATTACAAAATTCCAGTCTATGGTTGTCCATAAAATTATGTGTTTCCTAATTGTACAAAGTACCATAACAAGAAAATGGATAACCGTAACATCTAGTAAAATAATTTTTTCCACATGATTTTAAACACAATTTTAAAATTTTATTATGTATAGAATGTAATATTTCATTTTAAAATATAAAGTAATATTCTAGATCACAAAACTGTATATAAGACATTTTAGTAAGTTTACTGGCAGTTCAGAGCTAGCTTGCCTACGTAATACAAGTGACGCTGCACCATAAATCTTTCTGGGCTTATGGTTACACGGCTAAAGTGCCAGTTCAGGTATACATGTTGTACTTCTTTTTACTATAAACGGTTTAGTAGCGTAATAGCCTGCGGGATAAATAGCTAATTAAAACAAACTGCTTACTACAGGGCAAATTAAGTAATAAATATAACCATTAAACTACCTTGTTTTACAACTACTGTAATAAGTGCAAGCCGTGTACTCTAGGTTATTTTGTCTGAAGTGTTGACTTATTTTTCACACAAAGACGTTTAGATAACTGAGTGTTGTGACCTATTTAAACAACATTTGAAGAGTAAATTCTGTACTATTTAGACACATTATTCTGTATTATTACACAATATGTTCAATTTATTCTAACCACTAAAAATTCCTCATTAAAAGTCTGATGATGTTTTTAAATTTAGATAATTACATGTATGGATTCGTGTAGATATGATCAAATTGATATTTTTTACAGTACCTGACCAACTTTGCTTAAGGAGGATGACGATTAGATTATGAAACTCGTTTGCGCATTATATTGAGTCTGCTTCTAATTTAGGGGTTGAAATAAATACAGCAAGAAGCCGCATTGACCCACATTTACAGTGGTGATGTCCACATTAGGAATGCAGAACACTCGCTTCAGAGCAAAAAGCTTTCCGGTGGTAGTTCACCATTTGGGTATCCCTTCTGCTTTGACGTAGATAAACCTGTGTTGTGGGGTAACATCCGGCTCTCCTCCTACTCTTCCGTACACAGTGAGAAAATTCTACACCTAGTTTTTCAAAACAGATTACAAACGGCATATATAGATTGTAGTTCCGGGTGTATAGACCATGCTGAAGGAATGCCTCATTAACGACAGTTTTTGACAGCCGTATTAGTGTTTGCATAGTTTCCCCGATAAAAAAAACCTTGGCGTGCGTGGGACTGGAAATTCTTCTTTTGTCAAATAGATATATTTTCCGACTGTTGTATTCTATTTATGGTCCAAGATATTTCCCAACCCAAGATAGCGTTAGCATTTTTGTCAAAATAAACTTTTGCGTACTTGGGTCTGGAAATTCTTCCTCAATCACATTGAGACTACTTCCGACTATTATATTATATTTATTTCTTTGAGTTGCACCCTATTTTAACGGCTGAAGTTGGTTAAGCTTCTTGGAAAATGTGTACTCTGTGTGTTGAGAGCAGAGTACATGTATTTAAAGTATCATCGTTCATGGTAAAAATATTGCTTATCTAGTGGTTTTACCCTTTTTTAAACCATCTGGGTGGTTACGATCTTAATAGAACTTCTCTTATGTGATTAGGAACCTGTGTGTGAAATTTAATCTTTCTAGTAGATCAAATGTAGTTCCCGTAGGGCCTGCAACCTTATTTTAACTACTAAGGGTAGTTGATCTGTTGTAAACACATTTTTTGTTTTTTCTTTTGACAGTCTTGATTTCAAATAAAAAATCGTGTTACGGTGCAGTAGGACATCGGGAAACTACAAATATATAGTTCCTGAATGAATAAAAATTAGTGAAAATTAGTCACAAAAACAATATAAATAACATAATGTACAGAAAGAGAGGTGTTATGACTAATAAAGTTTCTATTTCGAGTTTTTTATTCTTTGTGGGATGGTAAACATGAAACTTAAAACAAAAAAGAAACTCTTGGGGCTGAGAGCCAGTCACACACATTTCTTACAAAGGAGATACTGTATAAATGTAACTTAGGCCTATATCTAAGTTTCTGAAATAACTAACTCTTGTGACACTGTTGTGTAGACCCTGCTAGGATTATGTTTTCTACATTAATAAATGGACAAATATTATACTAGACAGTCAAAATATACACTAATGTTTTTGTGGAAAATAAAATGATTTCTAACGTTTTCAAAAATATTAATTCCTTCTGTACGAACCTTACATTACTAGGCAAACAGTTATAAAGCTGTGGTGCGAGATAATTAGAGAATATCTAGTACAGTGTATGCTTAGGTCTCGGCACATAAGCGTTCAGTCTATTTCTGAGGCCCGTGGCAGTATTACGAACATCACTACGCTTTGTTTTACTCATATTACAATAAACTTTGAAAGACAATATATTTAGCTTTTTAAAAATGGGCATGAACTGAACAGAATAAATAGTGTTCTTCTAGTGGTTTATGAAAATGCTTTCTTTTTTATATTTAAGACATGACAAAAGTCACGGGAACGTGCCAAATTTCAACTTTCTGGGATATCGGGAAGATACGGAATGAGTAATAAGTGATGAGTAAGTAAGTACGAGAGTGATTGAGTTACAGACTCAATAAGACTGGTGGTTTCTTACTTATGGGTTAAATAAAAATCATGAGAGAAGATCACTATAGCATCCTATGGTCCTCTTAACTAAAGAGTATAAACAGGAGAACATTGAAAACTATTTGTAACTGAGGTATAACAGCGAATCTATTACCAATATAAAAAATTTTTAAATCTATTCTTCTTAATTATTTTTATTTTTTGAATTTAATTATTTATAATATTTTGATAAGAAAAAATGTAGATGAAGGAAATCCTATATACGTATATCTTTGGGAATTTCCAAAGATATACGAATATAGGATAAAACAATGCGCTTTATAACATATAGTTTACTAGTTTAAAGCCTTCATATATTACAATGAATAGTTTCAGTTTTCCTATAGTAATCTCAAATATATGGAATATTAAAATATTTTCGATTATAATAACACCCAGAATAAGAAACGGAGATTCGCAGGTTTAGCCTTCAGCATGGATGGCGTTAATGAATGATCTTCAAATCTAAATACACAAACAGTACACTTAATCTAACAACAGCTGTTCCGCAATATCCTGTTCTCTCTATGCAATTGTCTGGAGATTATTGCGCAAGCGATTGAAATATTTAATCACCTTCTTACATAATATTTATTCTAATTAATATATACTAAAGAGATGCATCAACATTATGCACATAAATCGACGAACTAATAAAATCTGTCTATCCCTAATTAACTATAACCATCCCAAATACATTCATCACTATTACAGTAGTATTACAGTTTTGTACACTACTGCACTTTAAAGTTTTATACACCAAATAATGAATAATGGACGCCTTACATCAACACACGCCCAAAGAATAACAAATTATATTATAAATTACGTAACTGACGTGTTGCCGGAGAGACTGCCGGATACAGGTTCTGCGGTCACATTGAAACTGACAGAATTGTTCTGTTTACAATCGTATTCTGCAGCTATTTTAAAATGAAAATGAGGGTTCAATGCACAGCCACAGTGAACAGATAAGTAATACATTAACCTCCGTTAAAACCCCACACTTGACTGATATGTTGCCGAATGGACTGCTGCACAAATCTTTACAGTAGCCACATTGAAACTGACAGAATTGCTGTATCCACGAAAGTATACTCCAGTAATGAATATGTCACTTTATGGCCACAGAGGGTGTCTACGTAATACATTATGCTCAGTTATAAACATCCCAATGACTGACGTATTGCCTGAGATATTGCTGTATAAATCTTTACAGTGGCCACATTGAAACTCACAGAATTGCTGTATCCACGAAAGTATACTCCAGTAATGAATATGTCACTTTATGGCCACAGAGGGTGTCTACGTAATACATTATGCTCAGTTATAAACATCCCAATGACTGACGTATTGCCTGAGATATTGCTGTATAAATCTTTACAGTGGCCACATTGAAACTCACAGAATTGCTGTATCCACGAAAGTATACTCCAGTAATGAATATGTCACTTTATGGTCACAGAGGTGTCTACGTAATACATTAAGCTCAGTTATAAACATCCCAATGACTGACGTACTGCCTGAGATATTGCTGTATAAATCTTTACAGTGGCCACATTGAAACTGACAGAATTGCTGTATCCACGAACGTATACTCCAGTAATGAATATGTCACTTTATGGCCACAGAGGGTGTCTACGTAATACATTATGCTCAGTTATAAACATCCCAATGACTGACGTATTGCCTGAGATATTGCTGTATAAATCTTTACAGTGGCCACATTGAAACTGACAGAACTGCTGTATCCACGAAAGTATACTCTAGTAATGAGTATGTCACTTTATGGCCACAGAGGGTGTCTACGTAATACATTATGCTCAGTTATAAACATCCCAATGACTGACGTACTGCCTGAGATATTGCTGTATAAATCTTTACAATGGCCTCATTGAAACTCACAGAATTGCTGTATCCACGAAAGTATACTCCAGTAATGAATATGTTACTTTATGGCCACAGGGGGTGTCTACGTAATACATTATGCTCAGTTATAAACATCCCAATGGCTGACGTATTGCCTGAGATATTGCTGTATAAATCTTTACAGTGGCCACATTGAAACTCACAGAATTGCTGTATCCACGAAAGTATACTCCAGTAATGAATATGTTACTTTATGGCCACAGATGGTGTCTACGTAATACATTATGCTCAGTTATAAACATCCCAATGGCTGACGTATTGCCTGAGATATTGCTGTATAAATCTTTACAGTGGCCACATTGAAACTCACAGAATTGCTGTATCCACGAAAGTATACTCCAGTAATGAATATGTCACTTTATGGCCACAGAGGGTGTCTACGTAATACATTATGCTCAGTTATAAACATCCCAATGGCTGACGTATTGCCTGAGATATTGCTGTATAAATCTTTACAGTGGCCACATTGAAACTGACAGGACTGCTGTATCCACGAAAGTATACTCTAGTAAACTGCCCCCATAAGAATAAAAACCCTAACTCCAAGAAACAAAACTGTTCAGGAAATGAGGATTACTAATTTTTTTACCTGCATTAACATTTTAGCACTTTAAAAAAAGGTTTATGCTAAAATGTTATTGATAGACCTACAAAATATTTATGTTGATGTGAAATTTCATTGATTAATTTTTTTTAATAGAAAAAGTGGAGTTAGGGCTTTTTATGTCACAGTTTGTTTGGCCTGAAGCGCACCCTTGAAAAGCCCTAACTCCTTCTATGGGAGTTAGGGCTTTTCATCGTCAAAATGGACTTGTTTAGTTGTGACACCTAATTGGCATAATCATATTGTTAAATGTTCCTTAGTGTTAAAACTGCAGTTTAAGAAAACAAACCAACATGTAATGTTATTTTATTAGATTTTACTCAAATAAAACAATTGAACAAGTACAAACAAAATATTTATCAAGTAAAAGTTTATTTTTAAATTTAAAAGCTTGTAAAAAAACAATATATTCCTTTAATCAAGGATCAATCTTAATTTGTAAGCTTATTACTAGAAATAAGAAACCTATCTTGTTATATTTGTTGACATTCATAAATTTAAAACAGTAAAGTTAACAAGTACATACAAATATTTCAACAATTTACAAACTTGTAAAAATAAGTTACTTAAAATGAGAAAAAGTGTTAAATTGTAGGCTGCCTACTACTAGAAAAAACTAAATATACATTGTGTGTTTTAGACATGACTTAAATAAAAATAATTAGAAGTAATCTATGCACAAACAAAGTTTGTTCTGGCACAAAGTCATTAGAATAGTTTAACTTGTAGACCTATTACACAGTTAAGAGATGCTGGTGATAAATAAGTCCCCACTTACCTTAACTTTAAACAGTAATAATAATAAGATTAGCTGAAAACCAAAACACTTCTGCCTTTTATAGAATTGATCACTATCTACTTTAACTTTTGGCATTAACTTTTGGAAATTAGTTTTTACTCATCACAGTCAATCAAGTCTCGTTCTCCTGACTCTGGAAGACTTGTCCAAAACCCCCGACGGTTGGATGGCATAAGGGGACACAGTTTTTCAACAATGTTTTTCTTTTTGGTTTTATTGAAACCCCGAACTTTATTTATTTTTTCTGGCATAGGAAACTTCTTGATATACTTGGATTGAATGAAGTTCAACTCTTTTGATGGAAATTCTTCATATTTCGTAGAGTACAAAAGCGTAGTTTTACCTCAGTCAGCAGTTACTTTCACAACATCTTTGATATGGTACATTTTCTCGACACTTAAGCTTTTGTTTAGAAGAACAGTCTTTTCATTCATACAAGTCACTTTCACCAAGTTCTTTGATGTCTACCTTTCCTAAATTAGCTTTTTCAACACATTTAACAAAGTCCTGGAAATCATAGACCTTTCCACTGTGTTTCATGTTCCATTTTTGCAAATCAACAATTACAACTTAAAAAATAAATTACCTGAAGTGCAGTAGAAAAAAATCAGGCTATCTGACACAATATAATTTAAAACACTGTAACCTAATAACTAATTATAACCAAAACACACGTTCATGACACATTAACTTGATAGGTTGTTGTTACTAAGTGAGAACAGCTGCAACAACAAAAACTCTAGCCTAGTCATGCTGTTATGTTTGATGAAAGAAGGCCCTAATTCCAGGAAATCTCCTACTTAGTCTTATGAGAGAAGGCCCCAAGTTCCTTGATGCTCTTGGGTGTACTATTGAACCATAAGTCTAAAGGCCCTAATTGCAACTGCCTATGCACTTAGGGTGTTTTAAACATTTAATTGTTACATAGGGCCATCTTATGTCAAAAACCACGACATTTCGGAGTTAGGGCCAATATAAATTGTAGTAATAGTAACCATGGAGTTGAATTTAGGGCCTTTTTATGTCATAAAAAGACGTATTTTATCCCAGTAAATCGAAAACAACAAAAAAAGTCAATTTAAAAAATTTTGGAGTTAGGGCCTTTTAACTTATGGGGGCAGTAATGAATATGTCACTTTATGGCCACAGAGGGTGTCTACGTAATACATTATGCTCAGTTATAAACATCCCAATGACTGACGTATTGCCTGAGATATTGCTGTATAAATCTTTACAGTGGCCACATTGAAACTGACAGAACTGCTGTATCCACGAAAGTATACTCTAGTAATGAATATGTCACTTTATGGCCACAGAGGGTGTCTACGTAATACATTATGCTCAGTTATAAACATCCCAATGACTGACGTATTGCCTGAGATATTGCTGTATAAATCTTTACAGTGGCCACATTGAAACTGACAGAACTGCTGTATCCGCAGACGTGTACTCCAGTTATACTGTAATGGACATATCACTTAAATGAACGGCTACAGAGAACGGCTATGTAATACATTAAGCTCTGTTAGAACCATCCGCATGAGTGACAGGTTGCCGGAGAGACTGCAATATAAATCTTTTCAGTTGCCACAATTAAACTGTCACAATAGCCGAGTGTGTTACAGTTGTGTTACAGTTGTCGCAGTTGTCTCTAGCTACAGCCTCTGACCTGCTACTACACTATGAGAGCATCTTCATCTAATCATATAAATTAATTGATATAAATTAAAAGAAACCATTAGTCTACACTGCAGTATGTATTCTACTATTTCAACTTTTGCTTTTAATTTATAATTTAGTAGATGTAGAGTTCTAAATTTTAAAACGATCATTATAGTTTCTTATACTATTAAACCCGTATCTGATTCCTACAATTATCTAACGATTTCTTAAGCATTATTATAATGCTGTATATTATAAAGCAAGTTAAACCGAAGTACACAATCATTGTAAACTTTTATGCTGGTTCCACCTTTTTATGTTTGTTATGTATGTATGTTATGGTTCCACCTGTAGTATTATATTTAAAGTATAAAAACAAGTCTGATTATATTTCCCAACAGCCAAAAAACCTTCACCGTGAAATATTGTTGGCAGTGACTCATGATTTAAAAATGTAATTACAATTACTTTTAAACTGATTAGATAACGAAGATTGTATTTTATATAATACATATTTTCGCAACCCTTTTACTCGTACTGGTGAATGTAAGTTGCACCCGATGTTCTTGAAACTAAATTATTGGCGGATTAATAACCTAACTGGCACGCGTATTAGTTTTTTCTCTCGTGAACTTTGTATCTACCTGCCAATCCTACTGCCGAGCAACACCTCGTGCGCCTTGTCCGTAAGTAAAATTTATATTTTCGTATAATAAAGTAGCCATTTCATACAAGACATCTAATTTTTAATGTAATATAAAGTAAAGTTGTAAATAGTAAAGTAACTTACCTGGTTGATGTTTTATTTGGCAGATAAATTTAAATAATAGTGTGGTAATATCCTACTGCCGAGATCACGTTGTCGTGAATCATAAGTTGTCTTGATTAATGGCTAACACCGTAGTGATTTTGTTTTAGGTGAGTTTAACTTAAAGTTCCTTAGTTTAACTATGATTACAACTTCGAGTGCTTCCAGCATTCATATTTTAGACTTCTAGTCTACTTATCTCAACTTTTTCTGACTACAGCTACAATGCTGGGTTAAGATGGTGACACCCGCGATTGTGAGCCAACATCAACTTGAAGGGAAGTCAATTATAAAGTTTTAATAACTATTAAGTTTGTATGCAAAATTCCCATTGAACATTGGAACCGTTAGGCCCACCTCACTAGCCATAGATACGATATAGCCACAATTGTGACTGGGCATAAGCTTTAGTAAAACTTAAGTGTTATAGCTCTAAGGAAAACTCTTAAAACGAGCTCCTTTATTATTTGAAAGTTGGGGAATGTGTGCAAGTATATGCAAGTATACGTTATCTTTCATGTTCTTTCATTATTTAAGTATTTACAAATTGTTTACATTTATTAATAATATTTAAACAGCATTAAACATATATTTTAAAATCAGAACCATTATAAGAACGCAACCAGATTTTCGTGTCTCTTAAATTACGTTTATAAGACCTCTTAAATAATTAATATTTGTACAATATTCAATAGATCTCCGGAACATGCAATGCACTTTAATGCTTTAGATACATTCTACATTTATAAGTACCAATAACTGTTCCAATAATGAAAAGGGCACTATTGAAAACTCCAATCTAATCTCATCTAAATTTAAAATAAAATTAGTTTTTATTACGACTGAATATTTTGTAGTACGAAATTTTAATATTATAAATAATTTAAGTTAAGTTATAAATAAATAATAATTAATTATAAGTAATTTTAAATATTGTTTATTACATTTTTGTAATATATTCCACACCCAGAATAGAAAAATTTCAAATAATTACTTAATATTCTTATGTGATGTGTTGATTTTAACCATTGTGACATATCCACTCTATATGGGTAATTCAGAACCCGATACTTCGCTCTTTATAGCCCAACAGAAGTTGTATTTGTTTTTTCGTGACATACAACTGAGAAATATATGCCTTGACCCTCTTTCCGAAAGATATGTTGAGTAAGTAAACCCACGTCTGGAGTTAATTCCCTCTCTGCAAATGCTATCTCTTATTCTTTTTTGAATAAATGTTTTTGACGATGGAAGGATTGTGAAGGAAACAGAACTTTTACGGACATTTACCATCGTTCAGTGATACGATTTGTATCAGTGATATGATTTGTATCAGTGATATGATTTTCTTTTGTATCAGTGAACCATGGCAAATGTCCGGAAAAATCCTGTTTTATTCACTAACTCTTATTCTGATTCTTCTGCCATAAATGTTTTAAGTCTAAAATATTTTTACTTTATTTGTTAAGGCCTTATACCTTAATTAGAGATTATAATTATAGAGTGGTAAGTTGGCAGAAGGAGCGATCTCAAGACAGTATA
The DNA here is from genome assembly GCF_021130785.1 of Homalodisca vitripennis. Taxonomy (NCBI): domain Eukaryota; kingdom Metazoa; phylum Arthropoda; class Insecta; order Hemiptera; family Cicadellidae; genus Homalodisca; species Homalodisca vitripennis. The sequence continues at coordinate 154,035,586 of NC_060215.1, forward strand.
ATAATGATATAAGTTGAAGGTAGAGTGTCAGTGTAGCCGAGATATAATAAATAAGTTTAAAATATATGAAATAATGCAACGACTATTGTTCATGTCGAAACCGTACATGGTCAGAGGCGTCGTATGTACGTGTTCAGCAATCTGAAAGTCGTTGTAATGCGAAGAGGTCCTTTATAGTACGTTGGGTCTAGACTTGGCTTAAGTTGTTGTAGTTACTTTCACTGTCAGTTGATAGAAGTCGTGATAGCTGAAGATAATGAATCGGTCCGATGAGGCACTATTCAAGGTTAAACGTGCCATAAATATCCACATAGGAAGCCGTAATGTATATCGCCTTAAGATCCCATGTTACAATGACTAATAAGAGCCCGTGTTATGGTTAAAGCGTGGGTGGTTTACTATCAAAGTTCAAACCACATCGAAGAAAACATTGCGATGGTTTTTCGCCCAGTTTTAAATTCGACAGCATATAGCATACATTTCGACAACTATTGGTACCTGTTAAATTTAATAATTCGTCGTAGTAACATAGATAAAACAGGTTTAAATGGATTTAGAACTGGTTGCTTCAGAGATGATTGTTTTACCGAGAAAAGCTGTATAAAAAGAATACATATTTTATTCCGCTGACCGAAATATATTCCCTTACAAGAGGAAAAGTTTAAACAATGAACGACTTGCTAATAACAGTAAGCTCATTTCACGGCGGGTCGGGTGTTGATGAGCTTGAAGCAAATACTCTTAACCCTGTTTCTCGGACATTCTTATTACAACTGCAAATACCAGCATCAGTTATTGGGGTGAAAGAGTACCAAGAATGCAGTATTACCACGAGCTCTGATTTCTAAATGATGCTGAGCAACCCATATATACAAAATTCAACAAGCAATATTACTAAGGTGTAATACATTAAATGGTCTATGTTGCTGGGCTTCAGAGCACAACCAGAATGGAAGATGCAGAACAGATACTTATTGAATTGCAAATAATTAAAAGCACATCCATACGTGATATTTTTTAGTTGACACATGGTGCCAAGGTTTACTAGAGCAGCCCGGACCTAAATAGCTCGACGCGTTGTTGCCATATTGTAGGTGACCACCAGCTGTTCCCTAATGTGGAGACGGATCAGTAATTTTGTCTGCACGTAAAATTGGCAACAGTGTGGGGAGATTAACATGCAATAGTCACCATCAGACTGTTTGGTGCGACCTGCTCTAATTTCATTATTATTACAATAGTAAAAATACAGCAAATTTTAACTATGAAATTTATAATGCACATAAGGACCTTAAATTTAACTTGCTATTGTATAATAGAACAAACGTTATAGCTGGAGTTTGGCCTCAGTCTGGGCAGAGTTTAACTAACCTGTCGACATATGTTTCCTAGTACAAATTATTCGATCCAGAGAAGATTGTGATTTCAGCAAAGTTTATGTTAAGAAAACCCCTCAAAATGTGCTTCGTTTCATTTCTCCAATGTTACGGTAAATGTAAAAATAATTTAACATTACTTATACCTACTAGATTTGAAAAGTTTTCGACCATAATATTTTGTATGCTTGGCCAAGTTGCTGACTTAGGTTAATATCCCTGTATTCACGGTCATGCTAGAACAAATTTCTATCCTAGTAACTAAAAGTAGTCTTAAAACGCCGAAAAACCCGTTCTTGTTATAAAACCTTTTACATAACCATTTTTTAGTTATTTAAAAATTGATCACTCCTTAAATCTGGCCTACACTAATAACTGTTATGAAAGCTTTTTTACTGTGTAAAAGATTATTATATTGAGCAAACGTATTCAAAATAATAACATATAAATAGGGAAAGATATTATAATGTTAAAAAGAAACTTACTCAACCTTTATTCATGCAATAGGAATTAGCCACTCTTCAAGGTTGACTCCTACAAGCTACAGTGACACTTGTCACAAGATATACGACTGCGGTTTAAAACCTCTTCGGTGGCTATATTATAAATTAACAGCAGTGCCAAATGTGTTACTACTCAGCTACCTCCTACTCAACTAGCTGTCACGTTCAAAAACATTCTTATTCCCACTCTTCAAGTTTGTTTGGTACAAGCTCCAGTGACACTTGTCACAAGATAGGCGACTGCGGTATAACCCCTTCCGGCGGCTATATTATAAATTGACAGCAGTGCCAAATGTGTTACACTACCTCAAGTAGCTGTCGCGTTTAAAACATTCTTATTCCCACTCTTCCAGTTTGATTTCTACAAGCTCCAGTGACATTTGTCACAAGATAGGCGACTGCGGTATAAACCTCTCCGCCAGCTACATTATAAATTCACAGCAGTGCCAAATGTGTTACTCTACCTCAAGTAGCTGTCACGTTTAAAACATTCTTATTCCCACTCTTCCAGTTTGATTTCTACAAGCTCCAGTGACATTTGTCACAAGATAGGCGACTGCGGTATAAACCTCTCCGCCAGCTACATTATAAATTCACAGCAGTGCCAAATGTGTTACACTACCTCAAGTAGCTGTCACGTTTAAAACATTCTTATTCCCACTCTTCCAGTTTGATTTCTACAAGCTCCAGTGACATTTGTCACAAGATAGGCGACTGCGGTATAAACCTCTCCGCCAGCTACATTATAAATTAATAGCATTTGCAAATGCGATATACTGTTCACTGCTCCTAGCTATCTTCCTCCTAAGCTAGCTGTCACGTTTAAATACCTGTAATCGCACAGATAGTAAATAAACACGTATTATATTTTAAATTTAAAATGTAATTCATAACTAACAGCCTTAGTGGTTAGCAGGTAAAAATAGAAACGAAAGAACGTTTATTTTTGTTAATAAATGTATTTTGGAAAGTACTTGAAGTTTCTTTTGGTCTTTACTCTATTATTACCCAAACTATCAACATGTGCATATCTTAGGTAATCTGTAAAATCAAAGCATAGTTATAAAAATAAAGATACTTTACAGACCTATGATTAGAAACATTGATAATTTTGTAAAACTATAAAATACTACATAATACTGAAAACAAACTTGTAATGCATGTTTATAAACCTAAAATTCCAGAAAAAGTACACAGGCGAAATATTTTTGCGAACAACATATGTAATGTAAACGAACATTCGTTCGCCAATGCAGTTTTTAAAACTAGCAATTGCTAGAAATGATTTAATGTACAGTGTCAACAACAATTAGGATTTCAGTCAATACTACTGGAAAAACAAATGTTATATACATTGAAACGTGTCAGTGACATCTAAATAGTTTCTAGTAGATACAATTTATAATTCATCTTTTGTTCATTCTTGAAAAAACTGTTTACAGGATTTGTTTACATGATCGTGGAAATTTTACCAGTAAAATGTATAGTTACTGGAATGTTTAAAACTGTAAAGAAACATGTACAAACAATATCGATGAACTCGAGAGAACAAAACGGACAAAGAGACAGACATACTGACGAACGGACTCACTTTTTTAATCTATAAATCAATCAAATTCTTCCTTGGATCAAGGAGAGCCTATGTACTAAGTTTTCAAGCCTCTAGGGTCTTGCTATCAAGAGTTAGCTCACAAAACTTCTGACCTACGGACGGATTATCTTTTAACCTATTGATCCCAAAACTCGATTTGGAGTTTTTGTTAGACCATGATGAGTTTGTGTGCCACCACTTAAGTCTCTAGGACCTTTTTATCAAGAGTTATCACAAAAGGACAAGCAATGTCATGGTTTTAAGTTTACCTTGTTTGGTATTTAATTGCTCTTAATCGGTAATGACAATCGTAAATATTTAATCGGTATGTACACAGTGACAATACGTAGAAATAAATTAATTACATCTAAAATAAGAAACTTTCATGGACGTTTATTAAAAATAATGTTTATAAGGTTATCCTTTGCTTCTCTTATATATATATATATATATATATACATATAAAATGGCAGATACAAATGCCACGAAGTAATCTAAGGTTGGAAACCTTACTGGCTTTTGTGTGTTACGCTTGCGATCCACCTTCTATACTTAGATTTAATCCAATCACTCATTTGAACGATTCACACCCAAGTGACTCAAGATGGTCAGAGCGGTCGTACATGAGAACGGCGACAAAGTGTAACGCATTTGGCAATGTTGGAAATTTAGTGTAGACGTCAGGGAAATTTATATAGCTGCGATCGGGCAGCGCATATCTCTTGCGGCAAGTTTTAACAGAGCGTGAAAAAGCACATTTACCATCCCCTGCTGGTGCGAACCACACAGCCCTATATTTTTTCCATTCCCACAGATAACGAATTTATAATACTTAAGTATGTATATTCATAGCTCAAATATTTCGAGACGTATTTTAATACATGCTATAGAATTATTAAAACTCTAATTTATTAAAGCACAATATATTTAACTTTATAGTTTTTAATATTGTATGGTTTATTTACCGTAATCGTAAGGAAGTAGAAATAGAAAGTAAGAATCATATCCAATCACATTTTATGCTTTTTCAAAGTAATTTATTTGTTACAATTATTGCATTAGGTATTGTATTTTTGTAATAGATATTTTGAATTTGATGTACTATTCTATCGATGCTCTCATTAAACATTTGCTTTTTACTTCATATGGGCTATCCCATGATAGGATCAAAAATATATTCGTGCAAAAAAGTACCTATTGAGGTATATTATCGTCCTGTAAAATTATATAACTTTGTCTGAAATGTTCTAACAAACAGAAAACCGTCCCCAGTAGCTTGTCCTCCTACGTCTTTAAACTTAAATCTGATTGATTTTCATCTTTTGGACACCTGAAACCCTTTGTACACACGTCCAATTGATACAATTGAAAATTTACTACAACGGATACAAGGATGTAGCAGAAACTTTAAGGCTATACCAGGAAGGCTTGAACGATTAAGAGAATCGTTAGTAAGTCGACTACAGCAATATGATGTCAGCCGTGGAGGACATATCAAACATCAAATTTAGAATAAAATTAGTTTGTAATAAATAAATAAAATAGATTATTTCCTGCTCATGATATATTCCATGGTATAATAGTTACTTCTTACACGGGTTTTACCAATGAGGTAACATTAGAAAGGAAAATATTTTGTTAAGAAATGTTTGTTTTTTCAATAATTTTGATGAATACAGTGACTGACTAGATATTTCATAAAACAAAATTAAATGTCCGTCACTTTTTAAATACTAAAACTGATAAAAAATGACTTTTGCTGATGTAACACATTCTGTCATAGAACCGTTTACCAAGTTTGAGGCAGTCGTAAAGATACAATTTTTTTAATAAAAAAATGATCTATAGCTGCAACGTAAACAGAATAAAAACTGGAAAACATAATCCTTATTTTTTGTTGAGAAATATACATAGAATCTGCAAATGCATAGCCAACCCATACTTTGATACCATATATATATATGATATATGGTATATATGGTATCTTTCTAGCATGATTTATAGTTGAGATATATATATATATATATATATATATATATATATTTGTATAATCATTAATGTTCAAGCAAGCAACTCGCTTTATTTTTCAGAGAACATAATCGGGACAAATTTGAATATTGTTACAGTTAAAATAAAATAGCTATCAACAATGTAGAACTAAACATTATTAAACATGTGAATAGATTTAATTTTAATTACAGCAGGAATTTTAACCACCATCATCTTGTATTCAAATCAAAAATTAATATCGGTTTAAGCTTTCCGTGATAATTTAATGCTTTCATGTTTACTCTTTACCATGTATGAGAAACATTAGAACATCCCTTTTAACGTAACATCTCGTAATTTTCTTTTCCCAAATTAAAATGTGCTTCTTAATTTACGAAGATTTATATTTAATTTGTTATACTATTATGGATTTATTTTCAGAAGTTGCAAATACTTATTCGTTTTTAAGACCATGTAATCATAACCTTAATCATTAAAACAGAGAGCATATCAGTAAGATATTACATTTAATGTCATAAGCTTAAGATTATGTAACTTTTCCATACGTCTAATTATAATTTTACCTTATAGGCCCCTCTTTGAACACAGATCTTGACCGTTTTCAATTCAAATTGAACTGGTTTGATGTAAGAATTTATGTTAATCTTCATAAAATTTTTTGAGGAATTAAAAAAATCTTCTCAATCATTAGAATTTCGAAGTCCAAGGGCATATTTAGCACATTAAATGGGGGTGGCACAATAAATTTGTAACAGTACTCGAACATTTGTGAAAACATTATTTGTTTTTCATATCTTGTTTTAACAACGAATTTCCTTATCCTTGGTTAACAAACCACATATTTTTATTTGATCGTATACTAGGGTATACCGGTTTGTGTAAAATTTTAGTTTGGAACGCTATTCCAGAACATAGTTATAATACAGTGTAATTGTTGCAATTTGTTCATTAAATTTTTGTCTTTTTTATCCTCTTGTTAAAGAATGCCTTTCGTGGATTTAGTATTCAAATGTGTTACCATTAAGACTGAGCCAACATTTCAGGTACGATTATTCCCTTCTGACCTTGAATGTTCAACAGTTTGGACTGTTTCAAAATCCAAGGACAAATAAGGTCAATTAAGTGGAGCTTAACGATGTTTCAAAAGTTAAATGTCATTTTACTTATTTTGGATGCAGTTCCCACGAATTGGCAATTGTAAATGTGAGGGCACATTGAAATCCATATACAGACATATTGAGGAAAAAAATAACAAAACAATAAAAAAGAAATAAATATATATTTGCAAGTGGATTATGTTCACATTCAGTAAGAGAAGGTTTTTCACTACAAATCACAACTATATTCTGAATCATTATCTCTCCACACGTTTTCACCATAATTCCCTGTTTAGTCTTTGTTTCAAAAAAGTTTTATTTAAACACCGGAAGGCATATCCAACATAAAAGAATGCCTTTGTAGTGATACTCACTTAGGATTTAATCTGGAACTGCAAAGTTAGGCAAAAAGATTGATAAGAGATCAATACGTATGACTGGCCGATTTTATATTGCTTACAATAATTTCACTTCACTTCTGTTGTATTTTAAAGTTAGGGTCGTATAAATTACATTAAAATACAAAACCAATATTTAATACATATTATTGTGAGGCCTTTCGATATCCAAGATACCTTCATCAGACACATCACAAAATAAATACAAAAAGTAAATTTTGTATTTATTTATTTATTTTAGTATTTATTTTGTGATATGTCTGATGAAGGTATCTTGGATATCGAAAGGCCTCACAATAATATGTATTAAATATTGGTTTTGTATTTTAATGTAATTTAACAGTGACCAATATAAGCTCCATCTACAGCATTAGTGTATGGAACGGAAAAACGCGTCTGATGCTTTTGATAAGTTTATGATTTGTTGCAAGTTGCGATTAGTGCAAGTAAAGCTGAAATTGAACTAAGAAATAAATGTGTTAAGTTGAAAACCTTGGATCAACGATGGAATCTGTAAGCGTATCATATTTAGAAATAAACTGTTTAAAGAGATTTAAAAAAGCACAGAAACCAACAAGGTGACAGGTTTAATATTTTTTTTCATTCGCTTTCGAAATAAACTGAACAAAGACATAAAAGAGCTAAAAAATGCTTATTATAAAAATCTGTTTGAAAAAAGCAAAGGTAACCCAAAACAAACTTGGAATATTTTAAATGAAATAACTGGTCAAAAAAGTAAACAAATGGATTATTCATTGGATAATAGGACAAAATGAAATTACTAGTGATCCTAAAATAATAGCTGATAAATTCAACAACTATTTCCTAACGGTTGTTGATAGCTTAGCCGACAGTATTGAAGAACCGACAAATTGTGAATTTTTGCCTTATGCCGGGGTCATTCCCTAAGAATTACGAAATGCGTTCTATGTTTCTGGAACCTGTATACTCTTACAGGACCTGCAAGACGCTGTCAACTCATTAAAGAATGGCAAGTCTCCCGGATTAGACGGAATTAGTTCAACTTTAATTAAAACACACATTTCCTAAAATTTGTTATGTTCTTTTATTTATAGTAAATTTAAGTTTCAAACAGGAGTTTTTCCGGAAAAATTGAAGTCAGCAGTTGTTATTCCGATTCACAAGAAAGGCCCCCTCAACAATCTGTAAGCAACTTCCGCCCTATCTCTTTGGTTTCTACCATATCTAAGGTCTTAGAGAAAATTATGAAGCGAAAATTGATTAATTTCCTCACTTTGACGGAGTTTTTTAGTCGCAATCAGTATGGGTTCAGAGAGGGCGTGAGCACCGAAACTACACTTTTAAATTTCATTGGATTGATATCTGAGGGACTTGACCAAAACAAACATGTTAGTGGGCTGTTTTTGGACATAAAAAAAGCCTTTGACACTGTTGATCACGGAATATTATTGGGAAAAATGTTTGACTGTGGGATAAGGGGAGTTGTTTTAAATTGGTTTCAAGATTATTTAAAATATCTAGAAGACAGTGTGTAAAAATTAATGGTAGTTTCAGTGCAATGGGTGAAATTAAGTGTGGTTGTACCTCAAGGATCAGTTTTAGGCCCTACTCTTTTCTTAATTTACATCAATGATCTTTGTAATGCTAGTCTTCAGGGTAGTATAACTTGTTTTGCTGACGACACTGCTTTGTGTTATTCCAGCTCCAGCTGGGGTGATATAGAGCTTGCTATGAATGTTGATCTCAAAGCGCTAAAGTGGTGGTTTTGTAAAAACAGAATGGTTCTTAGCCCTGAGAAGACAAGTTATATTAATTTTAGTTTAAGAGGTCAAGTGCCTTTGACGCCGGTGTGCAATTATTTATAAATGTTTTAATTGTGTTTGCAATAATTCTATTTGCAATCTATCTTGTAAACCGGTTGCAGAAGCAAGTGAAGTTAAATATCTAGGCGTAGTGTTAGAGACAGAGAATTAAAACTGGAAATAACCACATATTAGTATTGAAATCTAAATTAAAAAATTATTTACGAGTTTTTTATTTTCTGAGGAATTTTTGTGACAAAGAGATATTACGTCTTTTTTATTTTTCATTGGTGTAAACAGTCGGTTTAGACTATGGTATTTCGTGTTGTGGGGGCACTTACAAGACAAAGCTACAGCCTATTTTGAAACTTCAAAAACATTTTATTAGAATTATAGTAAAACAAACCTAAAACTGAAACCTCATTCCCTCTATTTGTCAGCCTTAATATTTTACCTCTAAGATTTATGTTTGTGTACAAAACTTTAAAGTTGTTCTACGATAAGAGTGGAAACCTACCGGATGTTGACATTAATGAGTATAGGTTTAAACTTCGCAATGCAAATAACTTTAGAAACACCTAAACCACAAAAAACATTTTTTACTAAAACTTACTTTTTTTTTAGCCCCAAGAATATTTAACAAAATTCCTAATGAAATAAAATTTAAAAAAGTCAAAATTCTGTTTTTTGAAGACATTAAAACAATGGTTGTTTTCTTTCTGCGACATTGAGGTTTTAATTGAGGTTCAGGAATAAAATGAATTAAATTTTCATTAATTTTCCAAGCATGGTCCACAAAATTTACCCTGAAATAGATTCCAGTAGCATGTATTATCTTTATACATGATTACAAAATTTCAATAAAATAGCTTATAGGGACTTTTTTCTTTTTAAATTTAAACTGTCTGAACTTTTTAGTTTTTAATAATATAATTACACGGTGTCCTCTAAACAGGCTTGCCTTGGAGGGCCCTAAATTTTCTCAGGATTTAAAATATTGTTTTATATGTACATATTAAAAATGTTATTAGTTTTTCTTCCTCTAGTTGTGTATTTTGTTAGCTTTTATTGATGTATACTTTAATTAACATTCATATTGTAGTTGCTGTAATGTACATAGTAGTTAAGACTTAACAATTTGGACAAAGGTTTTTTTTTTAGTTTGTATAATTTGATATTTTTTTTTTCTTCATTAAGGTCAGACCTGGGGAGAGTTTTTTGTTTTGTTTTGTTTTTTTTTCACGCTCTGTAACTACTGTATGTATTTATGTTATCCTGAAGAAAAAATAAATTTATTCTTAATTTATTCTTATTTATTCATTAGGGTCGTATCTTATATAACTGAACATATAAGTCCATTGCATAATCTCCGGAGAAGTAATATTAAAGAAGCAATAAATAAAGATATTGTTATTCTGAGAGTCTCATATTTCAAGCTTAGTCGAATGTTGAAAAGTTAAACAATCACTCAATAAAATAAAATTTATGTCTCCTCAGTTCAACTAAATTGGTTTGCACAATACAGTGAACTCGACCAGTAATCGCAGTATCTATTGTTAATTTTTTTTAGTTACAAAGATAAAATAAAATGTTCAAATGACGACTGCACCATCACTCAACCCCAAAACAATTAAGATTAAGCGAGCTCGACCGTCGTCCACTGCTGAGAGAATTGCCACAGCTTTTTGCTACTCGGCCCTCGTTCTATAACAGACATTTTAGTTAGTCTCTCGGGACCCAGTCTTTTTTACATCCTACATTTACGTGACTGTTAAACACTGATTCCACGACTTCTTATGATACATCCAGAAAATTTAAGTATTAATCAAACCTCCTTTAACTTATTTGTACAAACTAATTTTCCTATAACAGTCTTTATGAGTGTTCTTACATTTTACTAAACATTTTAAGTTATGTGACGACTTCGAAACGACTGAGAAGGGCCAAAAATTCAATTCAATTGTCACAAGAAATGTATACTTTAAACAAAAGCACATTATTTTATTATGAGTATGAAAAAGCGATCCTGGACGTCACTGCCCAGATAGCGTAATCGGACGCAGAATTTAACGCCTGAAACTTTTAAGAGCATAAATAATAATAATAGTAATTCTTTATTGCAGAAAAACAATTAACAAAATTGCATTGAAAGCGTCATTTCAACATATTTATTGCTGGAATCACAAAGTGAAGCTATGGTTTGACCCTTATAAGTACTCCATATATACATAAAATACATATGTATACATAAATAAATAAATATATATATATATGTATATATATATATATATATATATATATATATATACATATATAAGTATTATTCCAAGGTATGTTTTTGTACAGTCAATAGAGATGTTTAACTCATCCGATTATCCACGCTACGTGTAATTGTGGGTAATATTTTTAAATTTAGTAACGAAAATATCTTTATTTACTTCAAATCATTAGAGTTATCCCGATAATTATAAACGGATGTTGAATCAAGCTACAGTTGACCTTCTGCTTAGTGCAGCATCTGAAATGTGACACTGGTAGAGACATACTGAAACCTGTAGCCTATATTTGTCTGGAGAAATCAATAAAACCTTGGGGACGAAAAGGTTTAAAACGAATTCCTTACATCGTTTCGTGATCAGAGACACCCAGGCTACAATAGGGTTCAGTCTGGTTACCCAACACCTATCCAGCGTAATCTAGATAAAGAGGAATGCTTAGTGTCTCATGATAATGTCACGAAACTGAGTGTACAAAAATGTTTTGATCCCAAATCGCTGACATTGTATGGATTTCGAGACATTGACTCCAGTTGAAGGAGTCCGTTTGTACCAATTTCGGATTTCAGATGCTGCACTATGCGGAATGTGAAATGGAGCTTAACTAAATATTCCCATTGTTGGAATGCTGCCCAACCGAGCGACAAAAAATCATCGGGAAGCGGTGCATGTATCCAAGCCGACTTTAAGAAGTTAAATACTATAAATACAGGGTGACTGGCTCTTGGTGTGAAAAAATAAATCTTGTAATAGCATAGACTTAGGGCAGTAATAAACTATTATTTAAAAACTTTATCTAAAAAATCAAGTTTGTAGCTTCCTCTTTCAAGAAAATTTATGTAATTATGTAAAAACAGCATTTTTCTCCAATTTTTACTTTGTAAATAATTTTTTTAATTGTGCTTTCTGAAAGTTCATAAAATTTCGATTAAAAAAATACCATAATAAGCAATTCACATAACTTTAATGTGATACTTGTTACCAATAAAAGTAATAAAAATGAAATTTCTTTTAAATTAAAAAAAATTAAACCAATATTCTGAGCAAACTAAAGTGGGATTCAATTGTGAAATTTCACAAAAACTCATCCATCTAATAAGCAACTATTTAACACAAAAAGTATGTTAAATAGTATCCTAGTATGGTGAATGGAAAAATAAAATCTCATTTTATTTGCTTATTATTAAAACCTCTATGTTTTTCCACATTCAACTTAACTTTTCTCCAGCTATTTGAAACAGAAATAAATACTTTTTTATGTTACGTTTTATGTTAAGGAAATACGTTACTATTATTTACTGCGAATCTTTATAAGAACTCTACTAAAGGAAGCCATAATAAAAACTGTCCCTGTTTTAATAAATGGCAATAAGAGGGGCTAAACGGTCCTATATCGCCCATTTAAAAAGCCTAAATTTAGTAAACTTATATAAGTTTGTATTTAAGATTTTTCTGAGTCCTTAGCAAGTTAGAGTAAAGCAATTATACGTTGAACTTAAGAAAGACAAATTTGAAACTATTTTAAACTTTTTAAAATAAAAAAATAGTAATTTTATTTTGCATTTCTTTTAATATTTTACTTATCAACAATTCTTTCTTTGAGTTTTTTTGTATGCCACAATAAACAATATGTAAAAGATTTCAAAGAGATATCTTAAACGGTTCTCAAGATATCGGTACCTAAAGTTGAAAATAAAACTTTCGGCAATCGTAAGAAGAAACCAAGATAGCCTTTATTTACAATGCCAATGTAACTTACAAGAGTTAGGAGCTTCCTGGACAGTAGTGATCCCCCACCATCACTTGCAGCAAGCCTCCTCCTTCTCTCCTGCACTCTGGATTCTTTGATCAGAACTCGGGGCTGCTCTATCGCCATGTTTGTTTCTGATTTGTTGCGTAAGAATTCGGTACAGTACTTAGTCATTACTTATATCTGCAATACTTTGCCAGTATCAACACTTGTGATTGTGCAATATGAATTTTTGAGAATAATTCCTCTTTTCTGCCATATACTTTCATAGGCTACAGCAACGTCTCTAGAACCGACATTATTTGCAACTTTTGTACCAGGGAAAACATCGAACTGTACTGATTATCTTTCAGGTTTTACTTGTTGCACTAGGAGTTATAAAAGTTGTGAGCCTAGGCGTATTTGGTTTCAATGGTTTTGCTCTCACCATCCTGGTTTAGATACATGTTTCATGTAAACTTGCATTTCTTTAACCATGTCTTTATTCTAGGCAGTGTATTTTCAGAGAAAGAACTAAAACAATATTAAAATAGCAATTGTAAACAACGTTTTCACGATTTACATCAGAATCTATTTACTTCTCAATGCAGATAGTTGTTCTAGACAGATTATTTAACATACTCAATTTTAAATTAAATTAATCTGAACAAAATACAAATATATTAATCATCCCAAGTGAAGTAGCAAAGTGTCGTAATCACTTTACTCATTCAAACCCACTCTGCCTCTTTACGTCAAAACGGAGATGCAGGGTTATTTTAAAAGTTTAAATACTTAAAAATGTTAACATCGCTGTTTGCAAATTTTATTTCAGTAAGAAAAGTACTTTCAAATACAAAACTAATTTTTTGCCACTAGCTCCCTAATTTGCACGCTTCATTCTTTTGGCTCCTTAAATAAACATTTTTAAGTATTATTTAAATGTCAAATAAATACAAGATAACTATAGTTTTCGCCATACTTTATAATATATGCTCGAGTACAAAAAATTTGGTCCAAAATATTTGCTTTGTTACTTAGGTATGGTCCTCTTATTGAGCATCCGCAAAAAGCAGCAGCGAAAGGTCTATAATCACAACGTAGACCCTTTAAACTAAAATACGAGTGAATAAATATCGCTTTCCGAGAAATTTCTGGAAGTACAACAAAATTAAATTTTTTTTATTTCAGATAATTATACCTCGAACAAACACATCGAATTTCTTTAAGTTACAAAACCCAATAATTAATTTAATTATGGCTTCCTATACTAATAACGTAATTTTAATTACCTGGAGAAACATGCCTCGTTGTGGTTTTACGATTAATTAAACTGCTCTGGAAATGTAGATAGTGCAAGTGTTTGTTCAGTGAAAACCCTTAAATACCTGTAGCCTATCAGTATACTTTTCAGTGGTGTGGACATCCAATAGGCAATGCCTGTGCAATAAAAACGATTCAGCGCACATATTTAACTATCTGTCCATTGAAACCTATAATTACTTTTGCCTTACGTGGCATTCACAGCATTGACTTTTGTCCGGCTAAAATTGCCAAATATTCCAATGTGCCACGGGTGGTGGGATTGAAAAGAAAGTGGTGTCGGTATTTCCGAAACGTTGTTCTCTAAGAATGTTGGCTTTGGTGACGTCGATAATCATACCTCAAACCTGGTGCCATTACAAAGACGTGGTCGGTTGATACTTCTCAATTGTTTTGGATATTGCGATGCATAATTCCAGGGAGTTTTAAATTCTATTTGTATTTCACGAAGTCGTATTGGTAAATAGCGGGATCAATCACTTTCGCGTCACAAATTTGTCACCAAATTCAATCTGATTCTTGGAATTTTACTGTTAAATACAAATATTATATGTTTTAACATTGATGTAATATTTATATATTTTCTTAACCAATGCAGCGTTCGCTTAGCCTTCTAAAGTTTTTGTAATATGTGTAAATACCTTAAGAATAAATTTGGTCTTTGAGTGGACTGAAATGGTTATAACAAAATCTGCGGAGAATTTAACACAGCCAGTTCCAATATCAACCGGGATTGCCAACGTTCAATGTCCAATTGTTTTGAAAGTACTTTTCCAGATTTGTTTTTCTGCAACTCGGCACGCATGCTCATACCTAGTTTAAATATCATGATGTCTTCCCACAAAACCAACAAATTAAAAAAGCATCGGATGGATTTGACCATGGAGTTATAGCTCACGCTATCTGACTCATTACACCATCAAAAAGCATCGGATGGAGGTGACCATGGAGTTATAGCTCACGCCATCTGACTCATCGCACCATCAAAAAGCATCGGATGGAGTTGACCATGGAGTCATAGCTCACGCCATCTGACTCATCGCACCATCAAAAAGCATCGGATGGAGTTGACCATGGAGTTATAGCTCACGCCATCTGACTCATCGCACCATCAAAAAGCATCGGATGGATTTGACCATGGAGTTATAGCTCACGCCATCTGACTCATTACACCATCAAAAAGCATCGGATGGAGGAGACCATGGAGTTATAGCTCACGCCATCTGACTCATCGCACCATCAAAAAGCATCGGATGGAGTTGACCATGGAGTCATAGCTCACGCCATCTGACTCATCGCACCATCAAAAAGTTTTCATTATGTAGTGAATCTTTCATTGTTCAGTGTAATAGCTTCAAAGTGTTTTACAATATGAACTCTAAATTTGAAAAAAATTACAAAATTGTTGGTTAATATCAATCAATTTTACATAAAACATTCAATGGACACCAATTCTCCCAAATGTTTCTTATAACTTGTCCATGACCATAAACAATAAAGATAAAGAAGCGACAGTTTTTCCGAAATCAAAAATATTCCGAATTATTTCTTTTTAACGTCATTCTCTTAGTTATGAACATTTGAAAACGAAAATAGTAAAAGCTCAGTCGCTTACGAAAAAAACGCCCTTTCATGTTTATTTATATACGAGTAGAGTAAAACATTATACTGTTCAATATACTATTGCGCTTTTTCATATAAAAGTACGTTGCATTACATCTTTCAGTATCCGATCGTGGCAAGAGAATGGTTGAATTTTTTTATCGCCCTGGTTACTCGTAATATTCTCGCTTCACCTTAGAAATTAAGATTGAGTAGAGTAGAGGGCTAACACAGCTCTAACTCCACTGTAACAATTAATATTTATTTCAATATGATTATGACTGGATTTACATCACTTCCATTTATGAAAGTGTATATTTAATCCGGGGTTGATTGCCCTAAAGTCGTCAGTACGTTTGATTATGTAGTGCCGGTGAGAACTTGCCCTACAAATATCTCCTGGAGGAATATTCTACCCGTCAACGACTCGTATCGCATTGGTATCTCAACATCTGTGTCTAAATTCAAGTCTGTTAAACGATCACGTGAAATGGTAGTTTGTTAATAATTATTTTTCAATTCAGCTATTAAATATTATTATTATTCCTACATATTTTATTATTGTTAATTCTTTAAATTATTTGTGCTTGTCATTCCACGATTTTAGTAGTATTTTTATACGTTTTATCTGTTACGTATTGTTATAGTTTTGGTTCTGGTTATCTATTGTTGTTGTTGACTCTGAGTAAGTTTATGTCTCTATATCAGTAACTGGTTTTATAATCGTATTGTTACATTATGGCTACTTTATTTTAAAAGCTGTAGTTTGTAATTTTATTGTGTTTACTATCCAATTTGTAATATCAATGGATACTTTTAAATAAAAGTATAATAAAATACAAATAAAACCCCTTAATATCACTAGTTTTTTTTATGTTTCCAAGTGCTCATATTTTTTTCCTATTTTACGCCCTATAAAAATATGTAAAATTAAATTCAAACCAAACCGTATACTAATTTAGGATGTTTTAAATTAATTCTCAAAGGACCACATGGTTGACAAGTTTCTGATGATAAGAATATAAATTCTTATGTATTCTACTATTATGATATTAAGAGAAGAAATTTTGTACTTTGAAAAATTAACAGGTTCCCGAAATTGTCTTAGATACTGCATATATTTATTGAAATATAAATCCGGTATTCTATACTTGAATATATGATCCATAAATTATAGTGTAGTGATGAATACATGTATTAAAAGTATTAAATTTGACTACATTAAATTAAACATCTTTAATTATAAGCAATAAATTATCTTATTATTATAGTAAATAAAAAGACTTAAAAAAATCTTGCACACATTTTTCTATCGATGAGCTTTGTTTTATTTAGCATAAAGGAGGCCAAAAGAATGTCATTACTGAGATAGATTGGGTGAGAAGGGATTCATGCTGAGACTGAGTGTATTAAGAAGAGGGTCAGTAAACGGACATGTACAGGAATGATGCTGATGGAATGCTGCCTTTATTACCATACACTTTAGGTGTTAATCTGCTTGGAATAAAAGCAACTAAGTGCAATTTCACATTTGTACGCATGAAATCGATATGAAATGGATCAATACCATTAATTTGTAAGTATATTGTACAATATATATCTTACTATTATCGTTATATTTTACATTACATTACTCTATTAGGGTGATAAAGGCTCCGTTAGTCCTACTTTAATCCCAATTCTTAAAAATTTTTATTATGCACATTTAATCAAACAAATATCACAGGTTTAACACTATCGAATCTAATCATAAAGTAGAGTCCAGAATCCTCTTTAACCATAACTACAAACATCTCTATGGCTTGTAGACTATAGGACAATAGACTTTTGTGTGGAGGCGATCAGTCGGAACAAAGGAAGAGTAAGTACACTTCGTATTAGACAGTACAGTACTGTACGTACCACGGATACACAGAGGATGTATACTTGGACATCTCTATAGGCTTATAGACTATAGGACAATAGACTTGTGTGTGGAGGCGATCAGTCGGAACAAAGGAAGAGTAAGTACACTTCGTATTAGACAGTACAGTACCGTACTTACCACGGATACACAGAGGATGTATACTTGGACATCTCTATTGGCTTATAGACTATAGGAAAATATACTTGTGTGTGGAGGCGATCAGTCGGAACAAAGGAAGAGTAGGTACACTTCGTATTAGACAGTACAGTACCGTACGTACCACGGATACACAGAGGATGTATACTTGGACATCTCTATAGGCTTATAGACTATAGGACAATAGACTTGTGTGTGGAGGCGATCAGTCGGAACAAAGGAAGAGTAAGTACACTTCGTATTAGACAGTACAGTACCGTACGTACCACGGATACACAGAGGATGTATACTTGGACATCTCTATTGGCTTATAGACTATAGGACAATAGACTTGTGTGTGGAGGCGATCAGTCGGAACAAAGGAAGAGTAAGTACACTTCGTATTAGACAGTACAGTACCGTACGTACCACGGATACACAGAGGATGTATACTTGGACATCTCTATAGGCTTATAGAGTATAGGACAATAGACTTGTGTGTGGAGGCGATCAGTCGGAACAAAGGAAGAGTAAGTACACTTCGTATTAGACAGTACAGTACCGTACTGTATACAGAGGTTGTATACTTGGACTCTCACCTATCGAATCAAAGTATGCCGCTCTAAAGCGAACCAGAAACCTATTTTCTATAAAGTTTTAAACTTATTAAACCATATAATGCTTATCAATGTATCAACTGTCAGTTACAAGAACAAAATCTGACTGTATACAAAATACTATTTTTTAAATCGTTGCTCTCCACCGTGGTGTTTGTTGCTTCCTAGAGCGAAACTCCAAGATATTTAAATAAAAAGATTCTAACAGGTTGATTGAAAGAGCACTATTTCTCCAACTTGTTCTACGACCGGTTTGGATTTACCTTCAAGACCAATCTCACCTTTGAGACAGCAGTTATTTTAAAATTTAAAGTTATTGAATGCCTTATTTTATCAGGTGAAGATAAGGCTAAGAAGCCGTCTCTAACATTTAACACGAGGATCAACGGCTAATGGTGACTTCCGACCACCACTAATGGCCGGGCAGGCGGGCTGCTTGCTAAGACAGGACCGCTCAGCGGTCAACCATCCAAGCAGCAGCCACGCTCGACGTTGCTTGATTTGGTTATCTTGAGATAACCACCGTACCCACAACGCTGTCATTGGAACTTGCTCAGGTCGGATAGAATCCTTTCCGCTTATTCTTGGCAGGGTGATATGTAACCCTTCAGGATATTTCCATGTTCTGCTATCCACAGTTCAGATCGCGCCCCCTGCCCAACCTCATATGTTTGATTGGTGCAATAACGCTCTTGAGAGCGGATAAACACTGCGATTATGGTTAATACACTACATACAAATATCAATGGACCCCACATTGTTCATGAAGCCGGGTAAGCAACAACTATAATTTCTGTTGGAAACTATTTATTGTTCCAGCCACTTAATTGTTATGGCCGTTGTTTATTGATTATGCTATTTAAATTGAATTAAATTTCATGGCTTCTTTTGAAGTGTTCTCTATCAAACAGTAAAGGCAACTTAAGGCGAACCGTACCATTACCATTTGAGTCTATGTAGTGTCCAAAATGTTCAAACGTGTACCGTTAGTTAGTTAGATTTTATATAATGTAAATTTCACAACCTAGTGAGCCAGTATAATTTAATATTATTTTTTTTATCCAAGGTTCCGGAACTAAATTATCGGCGGAGTAACTACCTAATTGGCACGCGTATGAATATTTTATTCTAACCCTTTGTAGCAGCCCAACTACGTGACCGATCTGACCTCGCGCGCCTTGTCCGTAAGTAAAATTTATCTTTCCGTATTAGTAATTATTTAAATTAGCAATTAAATTAATCATTTTAATTAGCGGATTTAATCATTAAACGTTTAGCCTATTATAGTCAAAGTTTTTGTACAAAGTAAACATAAATAAATATTGTAATTAAAAATAAAAACCCATTGATTGCGTACAGTACCATGTTACAAACTATATACTTGTTTTGTTATGAAATTCACCCATATCAGTCTTTTGGTTCGCGGATGTACCTGAGTTGAGCAGCTACAGCAGGATTAACTGAAAAAGCAGTTTAGTAGACACATATGTGCCTATTCATATAAGTATAAGATTTGACCATAAAACAAACACGACTGATATTAAGCGCGTTGGGAGAATATAGACCCTTTTAATTTACCTAACTCCCAGATGCTCTGGGTAGACTCTGGCTATTTGACATCGCCAAACCAAAATAGACGGCATTGTATTGTATTTAAAAATTTGATATTACTACGACATTTAGAAGCAACGAGTAAGTAAATAGCAGTCTTGCCCCGAATATATACTCATAATGAGAAGTAAAATATGAATATAAGTGAACATAAATTTTCATCTTCCACTATAGGTTTGATCATCTACAAATTTACAGAAGTTCCTTCTAAAAGTACTCTAGTTAATCGATTTCAATGCATAAAAACCAAAGTAACTTAAACTTCATCATATTTATTATGTTAATCAATCAAAAACATTACCATAATGTATGTATACACTTTCAGCATATCCATACAGCAGTGCATATGGCTAAAAGGTATGTAGATCATTGATATATATATTACTTCAATTAGAGTAAATATTTATTACCGAAAAACCATCGCGATGAGGGAGCAAACCACATCATATGAAATGTTAATTATTTTCACTGGGATTTACAACCGTATGAATATGTTACGCGGAGTATCTCCACCGAAACTGTCAAGTAGTAAACGTGTTGTTGCGCTCCACCAGATTTATATCCACCATGATTCATCCTTAAACGGTTCACAATTCTGACCCCTTATGTTTTTAAATGATTGTTAGTTTGAAGAATATTATTCATTTTATGTCCAACTAGAGTAGGCTTAGCGAAGATATTTTACTAAAAAAGTAAAATTGACCAGAGAAGAAACTGTACTGATCTCGTCAACAACTCTTACGATAGATAAACATAAAATACTATTTTTTCAATATATATACCAAAGTTCCCTTAATGCCAGAGAAGTAGTAGTTTCTCGTTTCTGATCCAACTCGTCCCTGGTTCGTAACTGAACAAATATTCGCCATCTTAACACATTGCATTTTACCGAAATCTTTTGTACCATTCTAGCATGTAATTGTGAAGTATGGTATATTATATAGATAATGAGATTTTATTAGTTTTCATATCTTGTCATTACAATTTCACTTAATGAAACTCTAACTCGCTCTTCCTCTTTCGATCCCTATTTTTCGACTTTTCTACTTTTACTTGACAGTCTGTGCCAGCACCAAATGATATTCATAGCAATAAGAGCCCAAGAGCTTTCTCTCAACTGTCTTTGAAGCCTGATGATGGTTCACTTCTTGTTGATCCCATGGATGTCTCGCATAAATTCAATTGTTATTTCTCAGAGATAGGCCAAGGTGTGGGTGATAACAGATTTCAGAATGCACGATATCCTTCTTTTACTTTACAGGACACATTTACTAATAAGACTCTCTGCATGGATTCCCGTATCACACTATTTAGTTGGGGTACTTTGGACACTTTCTGCAGAGATCCTATGGTAAAGCCGCACTTAGGAGGGATAGTCGGTTCTATCTCTGTTACGTCATTTGTCAAAGGGAAGTTTTTATATTCCAGCTCTACCACTCAAAGCGAGCAGAGTTGTTTAAATGGTTAATTACTATGAAGATAATTTATAATCAAGAGAGAAAAGCAGACTTGAGGGCTAAACATGTAGCAAAAAACAGGTCAGTATGTATAGTGTAACTTCTTCAAAGAGGGTTCACTTCTGCTTGGTGTATGCCTTTAAGTTGAACCTAAACTGGGTACAGGAAAACCTGATTTGTCACTTATATGTGTGTCATGTTAATGTGGATTTCCAAGCTCCCTCACATTTAAGCTTGCTACAACCTTAATCTCAAAAGGAGCCCTTGCTACTCCAATAATAATCCCCCAGGGTAAACAATTTACCAAATATCGCGACAGTTAGACACGAGCTGTTCACTGACAATCACATGCATTTCCTGTACCAAGTATAATTAGGGTTTATTAGCTAGTATAAACCAACCGGAAGTAAATCCATGTGTGAAAAAGAAAGAGTTAGTCTCTCCAGCGTCTCTATCTCGCCAATACCCAGATAGTAGTTAAGTGGCTTAAAATAGCTTGATGAACATCCCTAACAAACCTTAAAATTGAATATAATCTATCTTACCCGAAATTCTCTCATGTCAACCTGAAGTACATTAGAATATCCAGCTGGTTCTGTCTTAGGACGTCCTAAGCCTGCTAATTTTTAAATTATTATACTGTTACAACTCTAAGCTTGTTCTGTAAAAAAAATACTATTTCGTAGCAGATTTGTTCTATAATGAAGAATATTATTTTATTTTTTAATAACATATATTTTATCCATGGGTGTCACTCAAAATATTCACACTCAAATGAAACTTACATAATTTTTTAAATAAATAAATAATAAAATTAATAAATACATTTTTACCTCAGAAGATATCAACACTTCCAAAATGCAAGGGAGAAAATCAGAAGTATTATATTCCTTCATCATGAAATGAACATTTTATATTCCAACCAGAGCACTACAAATTATTTACAGCATATATTTTCTTCCAGGTACAATTACTAAAAGTTCTTCTTAGTTTATAGTCTTGCACACAGGGTACCGTTAACTGTTATTGTACTGAGAGAAAGGAAAAAAAGACGAACATTTATTAAAGGAAGAGTATTATTTGTATCGGCCAAATGTATGATTCTATCCCTAGAAGGGTTTAATTTTGCCGACTCATAGATCACTTGGAAACCTCGGCTCGTAAATATTGTAATGGATTCAACTTCCAATCTCGCAGCAATGTATTGTAGCCGTGAACTGTATGTTGGTGTCCATGGCAGTATCAGTAGTTACAGCTCCCAACACACGACCAATAAATATTACCTTGTTTTCTTTTATTTGTGTCCGTTTTTGCACACAAATATAAGTTTTTACCATCAGTCAAAAATTTCACCAGTCATATTATACACACCTTCATTAAACTCTAACATTGAACCATTATAGGAAATTGAAGCTTCATTAGGTGCATAGCCAAAATTACAATATATATTTACAATCTTCTCTGATCGTCATATTTCCGAACAAATTACTTATAAATTATCGAAATTATTTGCTCTTCGGAGCAATGCTCAACTAGTTTGTCGCGAATGAAAAACCAACCGATTTGATAACACATATTCGGTGTCATGATGTCATGATGGATACGATCTGTAAAAACATCATTATCTCGATAATATTTTAACAATAGTTTTTAGGGTTTTTCTAACTGTAGTAAGTATTGAATTAACTCTCAGTTGTAAAACAAATATTTTCAAATTTTATAACATGCAAAATGTTCCCACATTTATTATAAATCTAATAAATAAAATTAGGTAAACTCTAAATGTATTGGTTTCATATTGCTCATAATTTGGTAACATACGTAAATAACGATGAATAAAGTTCTTTAACTACTATAACTAAAAATAGGGTTTAGTTTAAAATGTTTAAATGTTTGCTGTTTCAAGACACTTTTGAATTATACATGTACACACGAAGCTTTGATTCTTTGTACCATGCGAAGAAAATGAGCAAGTTGTATATAAATAGACATATATAGCAATTTATTAAAAAACGTATAACCTACAAGGTTACGGTTACGTTTATATTATATTATTATTGTTATAGAACTATTATATTACAATATTTCATTTATGTTTGTGCAAGTAATTATTTTTAAATAAGATTATTTTAAAGATTGAAGAAATATAAATCAGTGGTAGCGGACGACACGTATAACTAACTATAAACCTATATGTGACTTAAACTTTAATTTTTATGTAAAATGTAATAAATCACTGCCGAAATATTCTATTTGTTTAGTAGCAGTATCTATGCACCTGTTATACAGATATGAAAGGGTATCCACAATTATTTTTTATGGAATGACGGTTAATGGTACTTTTTAAAACACAACAAGGTACGGTGGAACACAATCATAAGTGAATTTGAATATAAAAAATAGATAGTAAAGTACCGCTTGGTTCTTTCCTTGTAGACTTGGCACAATGAAGACTTGCAAAGAGTTCTTTAAAAGTACTGACATATTTAGCTAAACTGGTATTGTATATCTCATCAATAACTGTGTAAACCGAGTGTTTCGATACGGAGAAAGCAATTCAAAAAGAGTCAGTGAAATAGTTTCGTAACTTACGCATAAACGCACGCGCGCGTGTTGTGTTTAAACAATTTGACGAGATTGTATTGTTTTATGATGTGGTAAAAGCCACTGAGAACCACCTTAACCTTATCATTTAGACATATAAATGGCCTACTATCTATTGAAATTCACATAGAATAATCTATATTCGCCCTGACCAGTTTTGGTAGGCATCGGAATAGGAGAGTATCGAAAACATAAAAATGTATCAAATAACAACCATTTTATCAGATTTATTGTTTTCGCTTCACCCACTTCAAATTAGCCGTAAGATAGGTGAATAATAATTATACTAGGAGTTAACCAGATGAGGAGACTGGAAGGCACCATTTCCAGCTAAATAATCAGTGATAATGTGGCTTGGCTCCCACTGTTTTATAATGTTTCTCTGATGATTGGTTTTTAAGTTTGCCATGGTTATAAATATGATCTGACTGAAATAATATGGTCTAAAAACCGTTAAAAACCTTTCAATATCCCCCACCCATTGAGAATTGCATCAATAATAGTCTAATAGAAGATCGACATCTTTCTAAAAGAAAGTTTATTTAATTATATTTTTTCACAAGACATAGTTTGTGTGCTTACAGAATGTAAATCATCTCTCAGCCTTCGGACGATTACAATCGCTATTAAGTTGCAAGTCCCGGTTTGTCAGTGTTCCGAGAAGGGTACAGGGTCATTTATAACAGTTATGCCTGATGAGTCCCTTTCCAAGAACTGCTTAGCAAATCATTAATCTGTACAATAGTATAGACAATGATAATCTGATAATAATACTGTCAGTGGGATGATGATACATTAATCAACCTGTCGATGTGGCAAGCCCATAGCAGCATCATAGTTGGATTCGAGTGATTATGGTATCAAGAGCTGTATAGTCAATTTCTAATATCGAGTTGTTATTAGCCTATTGTTAGTAATATAAAGCCACATAGAGATCTGCACAACTCTAATAAACTTGCAGGTAAAAACTTTACGTTCAGTTTCCGAAAAAGCATACCCGCATTTTTATTACTGCAACGTAAAAACTATTCAAGATAAGTAAACGATTTAAACGTCAAATTGAAGTTGAAATAAGTAAGTTTTGTTTTCCGTGTAGCATGGGAGGAAATGTTAACCTTGGCATGTGCAGAACAGCTGCGCGGCAGTCCACTAATGTGACTGACACGACCTTGCGCTAATCGCAAGTACGACGTTTATAAGTTTTTACAATGTTTACGATTCTAGAACAATTTGATTTCCTTAATTTCAACATATTAAAGCACAAATCGGTCTAGGATTCATTTTGATGTAAGTTGGAGCTGAGTCTCATGACCTTCTGGAAGTGCGCGACACACTTAATAGGTTAACAAATAGTAGGTTAGGCAGGGGTGTGCCCATTTCCTGCCCTCCCACGAGTCCGGATTAGACTCGTTTGGACGTTTTTATGTAGGTTTACGTAAAGAACATTATTAATGATGTAAATATTCGTGATTTGGCACATCTGTGTGGGTCAATTTCTGAAGAGATCGCAACTGTAATACAAGAAATGCTACATAATACTTGGAGAGAACTGAATACAGCGTTGATATCTGCACAGCAACGAATGGAGGTTACATCGAATCCTATTCATGTATGAAAAGAAAATATGTTCTTTTTATTAAGTTTTTATTTTCAATAGTTTAGTCATCCTGAATATTTTTTAAGTAACAAGAATTCAAAATTCCAGGATTTATTTGAAAAAATCTTCTTGGATTGGCTGCACGGACCGATGGCGTGGACATGGGAGTAAGTGGGTGGAATGAATGACTATGGGTGAATGGGTTTGAAAATGTATTTAATTTGTAATGTAATATATATTATTATGCAGGGTAATATTATTTTTATTTTTTATTTGAATTTTTAAGTAATTTGGGAATATTCTAAACATATTTAAGTTGATTGTTTTTTTTAAGAGTTATCTATTGGTTCATTAGTTTGATTTTGTTGAGGTTAAATGTAAGAAAGGGCCATGTGGCCCTAATTCCACATCTGTACTCATGTACAAATGAAGAAATTATGACTATGGCTATGATGCTTGAAGGCAAAGAAACAAACGTCTACGTCTGCCTCTTTACCTATACATTGAAAAGGAAGTACATCAGTGAAATTGGTGATGTGATTGATACCTGAGAGAGTTCTAGCTCTCGTGGTGAACATAATATAAGCAATGTGATTGATACCTGAGAGAATTCTAGCTTTCGTGGTGAACATAACATAAGCAATGTGATTGATACCTGAGAGAGTTCTAGCTCTCGTGGTGAACATAATATAAGCAATGTGATTGATACCTGAGAGAATTCTAGCTTTCGTGGTGAACATAACATAAGCAATGTGATTGATACCTGAGAGAGTTCTAGCTTTCGTGGTGAACATAACATAAGCAATGTGATTTATACCTGAGAGAGTTCTAGCTCTCGTGGTGAACATAACATAAGCAATTGGGACAGTGGCCAGTGAGGAGACTTACACCACAGGGTAGGTTAGCTCTTGTACTCGCGCGATCGATCTCCAGTTGCTGAGCGAATAAACCTATAATTCTCATACACTGCTATATACTGCGGTTGAACTTCGTTCATACCTCTCTCACGTTCTACAGAGTTAGTTCTCTACTGGTGTGTTTGGTTGGTTTAGGTTTTTTCCATATGGTCACATCCTGCTCATCACGGTCAATAATCATGTTATTTTTAAATGTAAGTAAATTAGTGACATAACAAACAATGTTGTATAGTTATAAAACCTGCACTTGATAGCAACTATTTGGAAAATGTCATTAAAATTCTAACGGTACTTGTTTCAACTAAATCCGTTAAGGAATACGCGAACATGGCTACTTTAAAAGTACGCTTGCACAAGCAGGAAGCGGCAAAAATTTTGTCTTTTGATAAGCATCTGCCTATTTACACAGGTAATACAAATTTTATAAGATGCTAGCTAGTTTCAAATTTTCATAACAATTCCAACGGTACTATAAAAAATGTTTTGTATAGTTATAAAACCAGTACCTGAGAGGAAATATTTGAAAAACTGTATTAAAATTCTAACGGTACTTGTTTCAACAAAATCAGTCAACGCTTAAGCAAGTACGACCATTTTAAAGATACTCTTGCACAAGCCAGGAGCATCAAACACTGATACCTCTCAACTGTGACATGTTTGGCGCTACTGACTTGTGCAAGCGTACATTTAAAGTGATTGTACTTGCTTAAGCGTTGACTGATTTTGTTAAATCAAGTACCGTTAAATTTCAATACAATTTTTCAAATAGTTGATGCCAAGTGCAGGTTTATAACTATAAGAATTTTTTGTTATTTCACTTTATCTTTTCAAAAGACGCCATTTTTTTGTATTAAAGAAAATAACTTTTTTCTAATACCTATTCAAACCTATGTGCCAAATTTGGTTTATTTAGCTTAACTAGAAGTTTAGGAGATAATATAGTTATTGTAAAAAACAAAATAGCGGGTATTTTCTATATAAGACATTTGTCGACCGATATTTATATGATATTTTTCTTTGAAATGATGAATACTATCAGCCACAGAAGTTTTTGACACCCTTTTGTGAACACCCTGTATATACATACACCTCAAGACAGTGTCTGTAATATTCTTTCGTTTGAACAAAGAAAGTGTACAGGCCGAAAAGCCAAGATCAGGTAGCAGGAAATTCCTTTTTAACAATTATACCGTCTTTATGAGCTATACCATTCACTGCTTTAAATCTGAAATTTATTACGTGTGAAATTTAAATAGTTGTACAATTTTTATATTAAATTTAAATACATAAAGTTCAGTATTTAAAAAATATTAGTTAATGAGTCATCTCATTTTCTAAACAAGGTTTCATTTGGATAAGATACGAAACAGAAGCGCGCCTATGTTGTAAAAGAAGTGCACTACTTATCTCATAATTAAACCGTTCAAGTTTAGCCGGCGTATTTATTATGTGGCAAAAATGACTTTCACATTAAAATCATACGATGGATTACAGTTTAAGTTCGGGGTGACATAAAATAAGCTGTGCTTTACCAAACACGCGGAGTTTATGTCGTGGATTGTCAAAAGTTACTTAAACGATTGAAATTCTAAATTTAAGACAGTGATAGAAATTGGCTATTAATTGTCCTTTTTCTAAGCAATAGTTTTCAGTGTCAAAGAGAAATTCAGTGTGTATAAAATAATTATATAATATACTATTTAATTATTATATTGTATAGGTTATATTTTATTTTCTTCTTTTTTTAGTGAAATAGTTGTTTAGTTATTGTATTTGATATCAGATATTGACGAACAGTTCTTCTTGATTTCATATACAAAATAGATTACAAATAAGCAATTCAATAACATTCATCATTATTTGCAATATTATTAAGTGTTTTATTTTATTTGCAACTGAATTTAATGTAAATATCAATTTAATAAATGACAATTTTCTTAAGAGATGAGTTTTGATTGTACATAAAATTTACTATTTTCGTGTGGAAATATTTGAAATTAGTGTTTTCCACCCTATCAGTATTGCCTGTTGAATATTGTTTGCTGATTGGAATTATTAATAATAAGTTGGAGGATAACGTGATACATCGTTTTCGCTACAACTTACTAGGACAGGAGCTAGTCACGGTGCTACGCAATGAACGTGTGTAGAATATTCTATAACGCTTAACTGATGTACGGCAACCTGTCTCTAACTTTGTTAAAACTTAGTAACTATGTTGGTAGTTGTAAACCCAGCAGACTGAAATAAACAGGATTGCTGTTGGAAGCTGGTTTACTTGTGTGCATGGGGAGTGAAAGGAGGAGGAATCACATATCAATGCATCAATCTTCTCCCGTTGTTGCGAGAGCCGAGGTACTACACTGATTCATCTGATATTGATGGGCAGGATTTTCTCAAGGTCGCTAAGAATTCCCGCTGCAGTTTATACCTCAACATGTAATGTCAATAAAACCGAATCATTCATTGAACATATTCCGAGTGTGTAAATGAATTTTAAAATTCCCAGTCACTATTGTCATCTTCTATTAGGACGAACCAGATTTAGTTAGCATATGAGTAAACGTTTCCAATAGACGTTCCAATAAAGGTATAATGGTTTTGTGATTATAATTTATAGCCATCCTAAGTTCTGTCGTTACGTGACTGGAGCAGGAATATATTTTGTATTTTCTTACTCATTAAAAACTGTTCTTTTGTTGCTCATATCTACATTTAGTTTAAATTTTTGCATTTTTTCACTAGTTATCATGAGTTCATTTTTATATATTTTCTAAAATTATAGTCCTCTTACTACTGGACATTCTCATTGTTTATAATATTTAGGGACGTATATAATGGTGGCACATTTTTATAAATGTCGAATAATATATCTTGAAATGTAATTTATATATTCTTTGCCATGATTGAATATTATTAGAGTTTAAATTTCAGTAAATTAATAGATAAATGGCGTATACTTTGACTATCGTTATATATCGTAATATGGTTGTATGTTACAAAGGGCATAACAAAACATTTAGGGAATTGGAATTTATCGTAAGGTGAAGGGGATATTTTACAAAGAGGATGGATTCCAAATAGTTATAATAAGTTTTATTATATTTAATTTAGTAAAATAACCGTGGGCATAATATGTTAAAGGTCAAAATCGTCAAAGATAGCTTACAAGGTAGATGTAAATAAATGTATTTTAACTGATGGTTCAAAACTGTAATACAATTTTTTGTTTCAGTTTATAAAGTTTTTTATTAGTCTTTGTCTGTTTAATTAATGCCATGTTGCATAAAGGAATGATGAATAAGGGCTGTATGGACGATGCTATAACTTTTTAATGATTGAAGTTATAAAAATGAGAGTCCTCACATCGACTTAGAGCTTAACGGTGTTTATGCCATTAGCGATGGCTTAACTATCTAGAGATACGGCGTGAACTTTTCTTATATTCCAGCACAGGTCAAGTTGCATATTCTGTATTAAAGGAGGCAACAGCAGATTATTTCCAAGAAGGTTAACTTTTTCAACGTATGGTTTCCCAAATACAATATTGTCTACGCTATTACATTGTATAAACATCTCAATACAAAAGTTTTATTTGAAATTAAGGTACAATACATATACTTTACAATTATTGCATCAGAAACGAGTGCGTGGAAATGTGTGATGAGTTTCTGAAAAAAAAAACTTACCCCACTACTGATGAAACTGTAAAGATTTATTTCCAACGAAAATCTTCACTTTAAATACATTACTACTGTGCATGACACCATTCAGAACTTATATTTATAGTACTTTCATTGTAAATACATGAATTAATAAAAACACTTTACAAATCCTGTGTTTATAAGGAAAAATAAGATTAGCATTGTTATGTTGTATTTATTATATCAAATGAATTCTTAAATCAATAAGTAACTTGGTCTATGTTTTTTTCATTTTACGCTTTTATATTTATAGTTACGTATATAAAAAAATGTATTCATCAAAAGCTCAGATATTAAATAAAACGTAGGATGATTAGTGGCAGAACCAAATAGTTGCACATGTAACCCCTGATCAATATCTATCTCTAGTTAACAACCACAATCATAGTAGCCATGTTGTTACTTATAAAGAATACTTATAACCACCTTGGAGAAATATTAGCCAATATATTGATAAGACTTAAAATTGATAAAAGGTCTGCTGTTTTTACTAAAAATCTTACTACGTTCTTGGAGGCGACTTTGTGATATTGAAAACTAATCACTTCTTAGCCGCATTGCCAAGAATGCGTTATCAAAAGCTTGCCGTTTATTGCGTGTAAATTAAATAATGCAGGAATGCTGTCTGAATGCCCACGATCCATATGTCTTCAAATTTCAAATTTTGATATGTCTCCTTAAAAAGCAGAATGTATTCGGTTCGGACAGGAATAAAATTAGTGTCACCAAACCAATCTTGTACTGAGGTAAATTAATCGTCGTATGACATATCCGCCACCGATTTCTTTCAAACTTGCGGCAACCGTCTTCTATTTGTAGTACATCTTCTTATTGGGAGAAAGTTGATTCGATCGTTAACGAACCGGACAAAATCCCGATACGGTATTTCAAAGGATAAAAGCCCATTGAGGTTGTGAAGGTAGTGACTATTACAACCGTCCTAGGCAGGTACTTAGTAAATATACGATTTCCCCCGTCACAGATAGTGACTTGCAAACATAATGGAAAAGTTTCTCTTAGGTGGGGTGTATTCTAAGACTAGACGCTCCAGTAATACTACTAGAGAATCTTTTCGCGCTGCTCTGTTCAGTGGCAAAACGTTTCAAATTATAAACTTTATTTCAAAGTGTAGTAAAAGTTATCACGGTCAAAAACTGAGGACCTAGTGAAACTGTTTTATAAAACACATTAATGTGATTATCAATGTCTCTTAAATCGATGTTTTGCTTTAACAATAAATAAAACTCAAAGAAAAGCAACAAAGGTGGAGTGCTTATGTAAGGAGGTCATGTTTCCCCAAGACCAGGTAATTTAGCATGAAGTCGGACATCTTCTCCAAATAGTCCAGAATTTGTATGACCTGGTTGGAAGAAAACTTCTTGTTTAAGACAATAATATTACAATCATTCCTTATATGTAAACTTAAAGTTTACAAAGTTACACACACGACCACTATATCGATGCAAAGAGAAATAAATAAACTTTTAACTTTACTCCACAAAAGACACCAACCAACCTGCAAGTTGAGGTCTGGATGACTTCTCACACCTAATGGCCGCACGTGCACATAATTCAAGAATTGAACTACCTGATGGCATCGCCATTGTTCATAATTTGACATAAATGACTGCCTTTTAATGTTTACTTTTAAATAGTTTTAGTAAAATAAATTATCACT